>NW_006429864.1:3013553-3015110 GCF_000325575.1 Pteropus alecto | reverse complement strand
GCTTCAGCCAGCAAAATAGCCAGATGGATAAGAAGGGTATTCCATATGTAGCTTATTATTAATAGAGCTTTTTATTAAAAGAAATATAAACAAATTCAAAACCTACGCTGGTCTCTATTCTACCTCACTCCCTTTCCACTATATTATCTTCCTCCTCATTTTCTCCATAGGTCAATGTCAGGCCAACAAAGAAAAGCCCTCTGATGGGATCCCAGACTCCCATATGTACAAAAGGTTAGAACATTCTCGACACTCTCACTAATGAGGTGGAGTGTCAGGAAGGTGGAGCTTGATCTCAGTAAATAAATGGAGATTGGTCTTAGGGTTAAATTCTTAGCACTTCATCAGGATAGGATTGGAGATAAATAGCTATACAAGCATGCTTCAAAATAATTTACATTTTTCTTGAAAATGTGTCAGTGTTATTTCATATTGTTGTGTTAGAATTTAAGAGCCTAGTTTTAGTGACTTGCGTACTGAAGTTCCCAGGACGAGAACCACAGATTTTAAAAATGCTCCCAATGAGTCTGAGTCTTAACTCTCATCTTTCAAATTTGTTCATCTATTAGAACAACAGAAAAAGCAATGAGTTTTCTACATCATGGGTAGGAGTATAAAGCCACAACTGTGTAACTGGCAGTAGAACAACCTGCCCCAGCAGGCCACCTTCCAAAGGGCACACAGGTACAGACAACAGATGAAGACTGAGAATTTGCCTATCAGCACTGTGGACAGCTCACCAAAAGAGGGGTAAAGCTTTAAACCTAAGTCTGCATAGTAGCTTCCTAATGAGGAAATCTTACAAAAATAATGGGGAGAGGCAGAAACCAATGTCCTTAGAGAACGTAGGAAGCAAATTCAAAGGGGTTATGGGATTTGCTCAGTCATTTATTAATATTATGGAGGATTTAGAACAGTGTTCCAACACATTTTCCCATGTGAATAAGCTACTAGAAAACTACTAAGTGAGGAAAATAGGAGGTGGATTCCTAAAGGTCCAGTTTTACCGAAAATATGGAGGCAGTTGCTTTTCCAGAAACTGTCTAGTAGGGAAATGAGGTGGGGATTTAGCAGCCAGATTTAGGCAGAACCTCAGTTAGGTGATAACTCTCTTTTACAATACGGATAGTATATATATGATTAAAAGTATTTATTCATGTACTAAGTGAGGAAAATAGGAGGTGGATTCCTAAAGGTCCAGTTTTACCGAAAATATGGAGGCAGTTGCTTTTCCAGAAACTGTCTAGTAGGGAAATGAGGTGGGGATTTAGCAGCCAGATTTAGGCAGAACCTCAGTTAGGTGATAACTCTCTTTTACAATACGGATAGTATATATATGATTAAAAGTATTTATTCATGGGCAAAAAAAAAAAAAAAGCATTTACAATGCTTTTGTAATAATTAATTGATAAAAATCCCGGGTGGAGAATAAGCCTTACACAATATGCTTATCTCTCTCTTAGACACATGTGTGCATGAACATGCATACTCAAGCATGTATTCTCACTCTCCATGAAGTCACACATTCACTTCAAGACTTTTTTCCTGCCATCTCTC
>NW_006429864.1:3003281-3013531 GCF_000325575.1 Pteropus alecto | reverse complement strand
CCTCTTCTTGGGACCTCCCTTTGGTCCCAGCTTAGTTTTCTAACTTAGAGGAGCTCTTAGTTGCATAGGCAAAATGATGACGTAATCTGACAACACGTAGACTTTGATAAGAGCTCTAAGGTGACGTTATTGATGTGGGATGAGCAAGAGGTCATCTGTGGAGCTCAACATGGCAGAAGTTAATTGAATTAACACTAGAAAGACTTGTTAAAACAACTGAATGCTGACTCTGTGTGAGCATGTGTCCTAGGCTCTGAGAATATACCTGTGACCAAGACAGAGAAGAATTCTGTCATCATGGAGCTTCCATTCTCATGGAACAGACAGATAATAAACAATCCAGCAGAAAGTACAGTACATACTAGAAACTAATAGATTTCATATAAAAATCTTACATAAAAATAATGAGATGAAATTACCTGGGGTAAGGTACGGAATACTTTGAACAGAGACACCAGGGAGGACTTTCTAAGGAGCTGAGACAGATAGCGTCCTACCGATGACGAGCAGTAATAATTAAAAGCAGATCTATGCTGGTCCATATTCCTGAGAAACGTTGACATCTGGTTACCCTCTAGGCAAGAAAACAAGATATTTTATCATACAAGTGAAAAATATTCCTTGTGGCTAACGAGACAGTATGTTTGTTAAGGTAAAAACTGGCTGATGTAACAGTAAGTCCTAAGATTTCAATGATTTGGGGCAATAAAGGTTTATTTCTTACTCACCTTAAGTTTGATCCAGGGCTAGAGGCAACTGAGTTCAGAGTGGTCCAAGGTCATCTTGGGCACTGTCATTCATCCGTCAGAAGGGGAAGAGAAAGCATGGAGGGTCACATGGAAGATAATTTAAGCACCAGGCATTTCATCACATTCATTAGCAAGACTTGGGTCATATAGCCAAATTTAATGGCAAGGAAGACTGGGAGGGATGGTCTAGCTGTTTGCCTAGTGAATACTTAATGAACACTTGCCTCATCTCTGACCTCATGAGGCAGAAGGAAAAATTACTCTACATTTTAAAAAGAGCATCTGGTTTGCTGAAGGAAAAACTGACTAGGCCAAGAGTCCAGTATAGTTTGCTTTCTTCACTCTATGGGATGAAAAGCAAATGAATTTTTCAAATAATAGCAACCATAGCAATAATAATATAATAATGCTTTAATGACCATTAACCCATTTAACCTTCTTAAACTCACATGCTTGTTATATAATTGGAGCAAATGTATTAATATCATTTTAGAAAACAGTGAACTGAGAGCCAAATAATCTTTTAGAGCTGAAAAGATATAACATATTATTTGATCTAAATCCATCTTTTCATAGTTGAGAACATGATCATCTAAAGAGGTGACACCGTTTGCCCCATGTGTATAGAA
This sequence comes from Pteropus alecto, assembly GCF_000325575.1. Taxonomy (NCBI): domain Eukaryota; kingdom Metazoa; phylum Chordata; class Mammalia; order Chiroptera; family Pteropodidae; genus Pteropus; species Pteropus alecto. Next base: position 3,012,153 of record NW_006429864.1, on the reverse strand, counting down.
TTAGCCACTAGCCCACCTGGGCTTTGATGGGTCTTATCATTTATAAGCCAGTGATTTATCTTAGTTCCTTTTCCCTTTAGGAGGGTGTATTTCTATGTCTAAGGCAACTATTGGTCACGAGGATGGGGAGGAGTGAAGGTGGTGATAAAGGGCTTGCAAAAGATGCAAACCCTGGCCCTACACCCCAAAACTTTGAATTGATAGGTCTGGAGAGAGTCAGCGCATGAATTTGTATGTAGTCTGAGGAGTCACCCTTTGAAAGTATCACTTCAATTATTGTCACGGGCTTTCCTAGGAAGCCCCTGACTCTGCTATTAGAGATTAGATGTGCACATCATAGACAAAAACACAGTTCATATTAACAACAACAAAAAATTAAATACAAAACTCAGAAATTAAATCATTATAACCAAGAAAAAATGGGGACAGAATCTGATTTCTGGATATAAAAAGGCTTTTTAAATTTAAAGATATGGACAATATAACCAGGTAAAAGATAGTTGTGATGACAAAAAAGATGTGTAAGTCAATATTATCAGCAAATGTTTTTATTTTAATTTTTTTATTTTTACTGATTAAATTTTTTACTGGGTCTTTGTTCACAAAATAAAAATTATTAAAAAACATACAAAAAATAAAACCTCCTAAAATACTCTGAGATAATATAAATCCTTTAACATATAGCTTTCTGGTCTTTTGCATGCATACACAGAAACATACATGCATATGTGTATATATACAAACATATTACAAAATGGGGTATGCTGTTAATGTAAAATTATATTTGTTGAAACTACCAAAGATAATTTTAACAGCATATATACAATGCAGAAATCTAGGTTTAACAATAATAACCCAAGAATAAAATATCGAAGTATAATAACAAAATGGGGAAATAGGAAGTAGAAATAAGAAATAAAAAGCGCTAATTTCAAAGACAAGAGTCAAGAGACATAATTACATTTTTTACATTGATGACTAGGGAGAAAAGATCAAATACATTGTCTTCTATCTTATAGATTACCATTTAGAATGTTTTTTAACAGCAGGTCATGACCAATCAGTAGTTTAGAAAATCAACTTAGTAGATTGTACAACAGCATTTTTCAGAATAGAATAGAACAGAATGAAATTAGAATAGAATAGAATAGAATAGAATAGAATAGAATAGAATAGAATAGAATAGAATAGAATAAAATAGAATAGAAGAATAGAATAGAATAGAATAGAATAGAATAGAATAGAATAGAATGGAGTGGAGTGTATTCTATATAGGATAGACTATTATTCAGCCTTAAAACTGAAGGAAATCCTACCATTTGCAACAACGTAGATGAACCTGGATGATATTATGCTAGGCGAAGTCAGTCACAGAAAGACAAATACTGCATGATTCCACTTAGATGAGGCATCTAAGCATCAAACTCATAGAAGTAGAGACTATAATAGTGATTGCCCGGGGGTCTGGGTGTGGGGAAATGGGGAGTCATGGTTCAAAGTTTCAGTTGTCCAAGATGAACGTGTTCTAGATACCTGCTGTGCGACATGGTGTCTACAGTTAACGACATGCCAGTGTGCACTTTCAAATCTGTTAAGAATGTAGACCTCACCTCTGGGAGGTGTTGAATATGTCTGTTGCCTTGATTTCGGTGATGGCATCAGGGTTTTTGCATATGCTTAAACTCATAAAAGTATACACGTTAAATATGTTCAGTTCCTTTATATCAATTATACTTCAATAAAGATATTTAAAACAGAAACTATTAGAGCACTTATGTAATTAATTAATAGTGAGGGTAAATTTCATTTCATTGAACATTTTTTATTATATACATGTACCACACACACATGCACACACAATTTAAAATCTTCAACACCAGTAGAATAACGACAGGACATGTAAACATAATTTCATTGGAGATAATAAAAGAAAAAAAAAGAGCAAGACTCCTTTACAGCCTCCCACTTTGCTCAATATATAATGTTCACATTCCTCAGAGTTCATCTTGGGTCTTCCTTTTTGCTTTTTTTTTTTTTTTCTCATTCTGCACTTTCTTCCTAAGCAACCTTATCATTTCAATGGTCTTGTCGAGTCATGTTTGGTGACAATGTCCAGAACTCTCTCTCGGCTGTAGTCCCACCAATACCCAACTTCTCCTGGATACTTTACTTGCTTCTCAAGTGAACGAAACTGACCTTATCTTGTCTCATACACTTGATCGTCTTCTAATGCTCCTTCCACTTACCCGCAATGAAACCTGGGAATGGTACTAACTTCTCCTCTTTTCTTATCTTATTGTGTCTGAGGTTGGGTTCCCTAGATGCAGGGCCTGAGAGACAGGTTCTTTTGCAAGTGATTGATTGAGAGAATGATCTCAAGAGATGGGGATTGAGGACACAGGATGAATCAATCTGGGCAAGGAGTTGAGTGAGGATGTGGCCTCGGCTGGAGTCCAGCTTCATCTGGTCCCACAGGAAGCACTGTGATGCTGACCCTACCTCGAGGCTTAGAAGCCAGCCTTCTGTATCCTCACATCAGTCAATCACTGACTACAAGCTGCCAGTGGAGAAAGGGTGACATAATTTCCTCGATGAGATGGTTCCTGTTAGACAGGGCCAATGCTCCCAAGAAACGGTGGCCATGAGGAATTAGCAGCCAACACTCACAGCAGCTGGGGGATGAATACACCTGCCAGGTACAGGGGATCTGGGCCAGGTACCAACAACAAACACCATGCCTCCCATGGCCAATTAATTTTTAAAGACCGTTGATTTATCTCCTAAATATGACTTTAATCTACCTACCTCTCCTCATCTCCAATGTCCTGTGAAGTGCTGTCACACCTCTGCTCTTTTGCTTGATCTGGTTCCTCCACTAGGAATGTTTTTTTTTCCATATGTGAATGTTTATGCATCTTTCAAGTCCAAGTTCAAATGTCAACACATTTTTGTATTTCTGCTGATCCATTTCTCCTTCTCCTACAGAAATAGTCACTCATTCATGTTCCCATTGTACTTTATATGTTCACCAATTATAGACATCAATAACTATAGCTGTTCCCATTGTACTTTATATGTTCACCAATTATAGGACTCAGACATCAATAACTATAGAACAATGAAAGATTTCCTCTTTAGATGGTGGTACAGCATCTCTTAGATCAGGGATTGTCTTATTCATTTCTGTATCTGCAGTGCAAAACACAGTTCCTGACACACAGTAGGTGCTCAAGAAATGTCTGAATATAACTACAGTATATGTAGTAAGTGATGGGCATTGAAGCCAAACTGGAGGCATTTGTCAATGGAAATCCCGAATTGTGTAGAAAAGAAATCTAGGTACTGATGCACCACTTCTTCCCATACTCTCTCCAAATGCACATCCATCTCTCTGCAAGTAACACATCCATCTGTTAAATTCAAGCTCAGCTGATCTATTCTCTATTTCATCTCTCACAAATCTGTTTCTTCTCCGACCTCTTAGAAAATTTCACAGTGATACCACCTGTTGTGCACAGGCTAATGTACAACAGTCTTATAATCAGTTCTAACTATTTCACGTGGGACTCCTTGAACGATAGGGCCTTATCTTATCCCTATGTATTGCTTTGTGTGCAGAGGTAGATGCCGAGGACTCAAGGAATTCTTTCGGAATTGATTATGGCAGAAAATATTTGGATGTGGAGGCTCTGGCATTTGAAAGAAGCAGTCAAAGCAGAAGACAGTTTACACAGAAGGCGACTCATCAACATCAATTACCACCTCCTTGGCTGTGACATGACAGCACTCGGTACAGCTAACTATGAACTCCCTAAGCCATCTGACCTAGGAGAGGAGTTGCAACAGATTTCTTTGTTGAACAACACAGCTGCCAACTGCAGGAGGTGCTACTATGGCCCCACAGCCCTTGTTCAAAGTTAGGACATAGGGCAGTCCTTCTGCAGTTTAAAAGGGAGGGGGAAAAAAAAGAGATAATCCCATAAACTTGGAAACAGCACTGCACCCTGGGATCTGAATTGATTTTTCCTCTCTCTCATCTGACTCTGCAGGCTACAGGGCCAGGATCAATAAGACATGAGTCCTCTGTTAAAGACAACACAAAACATATTTTCGAGGTGGGGTGGGAGAGTGGAAGTCTGACGCTTGTAGGTTTGAGAGACCGATGGAGTCTATAGCAAGAGAACCCTGAGAGCAGGTCCCTCTCTGGTCCACGCCCATACCATGCTGTGGCTCACACCACCCACTGCTCACAGAGACTCAACATTTACCCAGTGGTCTCATGGCCAAACCTGAAATGACCTGTTGAAAAAGGAGAGGATATGTCAGGGTTTGCTGTTACTGTTGCTGTTGTCATCATTTAGTTTGTTTTTCAGCATCCATGTACTTCTGCTGAGTTTTTGTTCTCTTGTCTGAAAAATGGGGATAATAATACCTAATTCCAGAAAGCAAGTGCACGGGGAGAGTCATGAACAGAGTCAGTGTTTAATAAATGTTAGTCTCTTTCTCTTTCTGCTGCTTTCTTTGGAAGGTCAGCTCTACTTTGTATGTGTTTGCATGGGACCCTCCGCTTCCTTCATCCTGAACTCAACCTAGATTTGGATTGTTTCAGTCTATTTTGGATTTGCCTTCTATGGAATCATGCAGCATCTGGAGTTACAAACATCACTCGGCATGTGACGAGGGATCCCTGTGTACTGCACTCTTGTTGCTTCGTGCATGTAAACTTGACCTTCCCAGGTAAAATCCAGGAGCCCCCTCAAACGACAGACACAGCCCACTATTACATAAGCTCCATGAGAATGTGGACTAAGCTCTCCTTGTATCCCCATCCCTGAGAGCTGTGCCCAAGAAATATTTGTTGAATGAATGAATGGCAAAGGGGGTTGGCCCTATTTCAAGGTGTGAGTGGGGAGAATATTGTTTAAATTACAGAATTTGGGAATATTCAATAACTTTTGCTGAACCAAATATACAAAATGAGTTTTGTTGCATAAAATAAATTCATATCTACAATAACTTGCTTCATTCTGCATACTTTGGAAATGGTAAAGCTCCATACACATATTTATTTTTAATTGTTCATATTTTCAATAGTCACGAATTGATTTTAATCTGATTTTGTTGTAAACAATCAGGACCACAGGAAAACGCCACTGAACTGAGAGGCAGGAGACCAAGGTCGAGACCCATCTTGGTCCCTCTCTGTCCATGTGACTGTGTCAGATCATTTTCCCTCTAGGTCTATTCCTTTACCTATAAAATACTGGTATCTAATATCTGTTTGGTATCTAATATTCAGTTTGGGAGCTAAATTCAACTGGTCAGCATAGTTCAGACTGAAATTTTTCAACTTTTCATTCTTCTCTATTTGGATGTTATATATAAGAGTGATGTTTTAATTACCAGGAGAATTTTTTCACCAGATGACTATGTAAGATCAGGATGTAACGCATGACATTCTTAACATCAAGTAGTACCCGAAACACTGGGTTTGAAAAGATCCGTTCAGTTAAGTTCTACTGTAGCTATGGTCTCAAATCTCTACGTATTTAGTTTCTACATCACAAAAAGTTAGAATCTTCCTGGCGACCATAGAGACTTCTAGAGCAGCCCCTTCCTTTTATAGGTAGGACCTGGTTGACAGGAGGTGGAAATGGCTGGTCCAATGTCCCAGCGTTGGTTATAAAGCCAAGACTTGGGCCCATCTCCTTAATTCCAGCCAGTGCTCTGTCCCTCATGCCACACCACTTCCCGATATAAATGCAATTGCTTACCTGGAGGTATATTACCTAGTCTGTGCCTACTATGAGCCTATAAAGATTTACCACTGACTGAGAAATACATGAATGCTATGTATTTCTTTTTGTTTGTTTGTTTTCGATTGAAAGTAGCCATGATTATTTTAAAAAAGCTTTTGGGAAAAGAAAACATAGAAATAGAAAGAATAAAAAATCATCTATTATACCAGCATCCAAACCTAATTATCATTAATAAGTTGAATGGTCCCATCTTTTTTATATGCATATTTTCACATAGTCATATGCACAGTTGATATGTAGTTGTAAGCCTTGTCATTGTCATTTAGATTGTCACGTGTTTTTCATGTTTTTTCTTCTAGTCTTCCTAAGTATCCTTTTAAATTGCTACATAACCTTCTGTTAAATGAATTTACCAGTTTCTAAAACATTCTTTACTTGTTGAGCATTTAGGTTGTTTATAGTTTTAAAATATATATAAGTAACACTAAAATGAACACCTTTTTTATGTGTTTTTTTATGTTTTAGAGTATTTCTTTAGTGCGAATGCTAAGAAATGGAATTGTTAGTTTAAAGATACAGATGAACATTATAAGGTTCTTGATACATTCAGTTAAATTGCTTTTCAAGAGGGTTTGCGCCAATTTCCACTGTCATGTACAATGTATTAGAGCGGTGTTCTCTATTTTTTTTTAAAAAAAAATATATATTCAATATAGAACAAAGAACTTTATGTATATAATGAAAACATGTATCGAGTCTTTTCTAGTAGAGGGAGTGGAAAATTTCCAAACTCGAGAAACAATTGCTGATGACACATTTCTGGGACCACAAAATCGAATGGCAAAGCAGAGAAATATTTTACAAGCAGGGTTTGAAAGGCTTCTCACATAGCACCTTCTCCATAGATAGAAATATATAAAGTTATCGAACTTTCTAAAGATTCTTTTTCTCTTCAGTCACAAAACACACAAATTGAAGAGGTGCTTAGATAAAACATCAGTGGGAAAAACGGTTGTAATTTGTCAGGCGGAAAGCAATTCGAGGAAATGGGGAACCCTGTATTGCCAATCCCATGTGCTGATCATTGAGGGGCAACTACTATGCCCCCCATCATTTTCCCTTGCCTCACCTTGTAGGAAGAGCTCTGCAGGAAATAGTGGGAAACCTCAGTAAGCCTGCCACGAGTCTCCTCTCCATCACTGCCTACGCTGCTCCTCTACCTTCCCTGGACCCCTCTTGACCTCTCCGTGACCTCCGCAGCTCTCTAGACTGATTAGCAGTCCTGAGTACTGGGGAGCGAGGCACTGGAGAGCTAGCCCGGTCCCCCCGCACCTGGAGCACAGACTGCCCCAGGAGCCCATTCGGGAGTCCACAGAAGAGGACAGGAAGGGCCTTACGATGCCAGAATCCACACTGTGTCCTCTAGTTGGGGCTCTGCCCAGTTGCATATACCAGCTGGGAGGGGAGAGGAGGACAGAGGATTGTTTCTACTTCTCTGCACATGAACTGAAAATAGGGGAATCTAGATATTTCCCCATATCACGCCGTGGACGTACACATTTCCAACTTCGTCCCTGTCTCTACTATATATTTTGTGTGACTATAACATATTTGTGCAGCTTACACACAGCATGTCTGTTTAGTTCATTCTTGTATAACATGTTCAGCTGCAAGTTGGTGGAAGGCGCTGATGTTTTCAAAGGATAAGAAATGTTGGGACCGCAGAATAATTTACGTATTTTATTATTGTTATATAATTCTAACAATGTTATTCCTTCACAGAACAGTAATATATTTTATCTGCGGATGCATGAGTTAAAAGAACTGGCACCTCAAGTTCTAAGTTCAGGTTCCACATAGCCAAGTTGTGCCAGGTGCCAGAGGCCAAGGAGATCCTCGCCCTTGAGAAAACATTCACTGAAACGAGTTCCAGAATCTAACGTGATGCTGACTCTTCCGTCACATAGAATCGCGTATCTCTCTCATGTGGGAGGGTTTGAGATACGGGCTTCCGAAGGAACAGGTGCATTTCTTCCCAAGCTACCTCCAACATCTTTCTCCCTCCAGGGTGACAAGGCAGACCTGTCACCCAGCTCAAAGTGCTTCAAGCTCTAGTGAGCAGTCTCTCTTCTCTGCTGCCGCTCAGAGGAGGCAGGGGGATTTGTTAGTAAATGGTGTCCAAGGGCTGACACGGTGACAGGGGAACATGGGCATGATCATTTGGGGGCATCAGAGGCTGATGACCAGCTTCCACCTTCTCTCAAGTGGTCATCTACCTCAGTCCACATTCCTAAGAAATTTCCTAAGCAGCTCTCTTGGCAGCCCTAGACCTCGAACTTGGAGGTGAGTCCTCCGGTCGCCATGATAATCTGGTCTTCATCTCAGCCTGGGCTCTGATTGGCTCTGGCTTCTACTTGCTTCTGTGTTCTCTGCTAGCAGCTGAGCTGCATTCACAAGGGGGAGAACATCCTCCTGATCTTTAAAAACATGAAAGGAAAAGAGGAAATCAAAGGGCTCACATCTGAGCTACTTCTCAGGGCCAAGTACTCCACTGATCTGTCTAAGCAAGGAGGGGGAAGCACACTCGTGCTGAAGGGAGAGGGCTCTGGGGAGGGGCTCCGTAGATCCCATGGCTGAAACTTGCCCTCAAAAGGAAGATGAGAGATTTGGAGAAGAACTAAGGACAACAACTTGTAGATCACAAAACGCGTCTTTATGCAACAGTTCATGCCGTAATCACAATAATGTAAGGTATTTTGCTCTCCTCATTTTAATAGATGAGTAAACTGAGGTTCAGAGAGATGGTCTAAGTCCTGAAGGTGCACCTGTATCTGACTGGCTCCAAAGTATATGCATTTTCCCGGGCCATACTTGGGCATGGTATGAGTCACAGTGAAATGAGCTTGCCTGAGGCCATGTCGCTAGTGGTGTCAGGAGTGCCTCTGTGTCCAAAGCCTCCCCTCCTTGACCACAGACATTGCTCTTCCCAACCAGCATTCCCCATTCCAAGAGCTGAAATGGCCTCCAGATATTTTCACAGGACTGCAGTTTAGCAAAAGCCATCTTCGTGTCTAATTCGGCCATGACGTTGTCAAAGCGATTAAGCCCAGGAA
>NW_006429864.1:2976543-3003224 GCF_000325575.1 Pteropus alecto | reverse complement strand
CTATACTACATGGTTTTCAACTGTTGCTTGTGATGGTCTACAAAAAACTCACGTTTTCCCAAGCCGGGAACACTACCTTGCTTTCCTCAACTTCCCCAAACCACATTTCTTTCCTTGGAATTTAGCACTACCTCTGGCAGCCCTGGCTCTTGCCCTCAGGGCTCCCAAAAGCCAACTTGCCAGACTGGTCCAAAGTTGTGTCTTATTACCTCACGCTACTGTGCATCACCTCTCAGATCGAACATCCTCCCGTGGGGAGCATCTCCACTCAAGGCTAAGCCACGCTCCCATTCTCTCACTCACCTACAGATCTGGACACAGGGTGAGAAAATTGTCACAGGGTGAGAAAATGTGAAAAGAATGTCTCGGTCATGTCTAACTCAGGCCGAAGGGAAACGTAAGCCTTTTCCACTGCCATCTCATCCCACTGCCCTTGGGTCCCATAGACTAGAGGCGTCACTGTGACTAGGACGTGAATGGGCAAACACCATTACATGGACCCATGCACATGGCTCAGCAGGGAGTTGGTGGTGGGCTGTTGGTACCCCAGAGCCCTGAACTCATCTTGGGTCTGACATGAATGAGGGTCGCCCAAGATAAGCATCCTTTCGGCAGCCCAATCCCTTCTGATTCTGTGAAAGAAATACTACACTGGTCAGCAGGAGTAACGTATGCACTAGATGTCCCTCCGGAAACTGGAGCTCAGCCACGGGACCCTGGGGAAGGCACTCCCAAGTGTGGCGTCCCCCAAGGTACAGGTCTCAGGCTTCGGCCTTGCTTTCCCAGGTCTGAGGGCACTGCTGTCTGTGTTTAATTTTGCCTCTCAAAACTGTCTTGAGTGTCACGTATTAAGCCTGTTACTGGCCTAGAGTAGACACTGAATATATATTTTTCAAATTGGATAGAATCCTAAGTCTTAAGAAATATTATAAAAGGCAATAAAATCTGAATCAGTCCGCCATAATCACAGCAGGCCTTGATCCAGATCTCATTAATACTCTTTCTACTAATCCTCCAGAATTAGCAAATACAGCTCTATCCTGCTATGAAATACTCCCCACCTCCAGGGCTCAAGTAAAGGCTCAGAAGGAAGAGCCGAGGAAGCTTCGTTAAATGTATCTTTGAATCCAAGCATTGGGTGGCATCTCTAATAAGCCCTTGCAGGCTTAATGGGGCTTTCCGACGATTCTCCGTTCCACACGCTCCCGTGTGCCTCACCAGTTACTTCTTAAAATTCCCTCTAGTAGATAATCAGGGTATCACATTCAAAGTCACTTAAGTTTGAATAGGCTTTTCCAGTGCCTTTTGAGTGCTTCAGGTTTTCATAGCTGCTATGCCTGTGTCTTTTTGGGAGTTCACCACTCCAGCATTGGTTGGCAAGGACTCAAACACAAAGAGGCTCGTGTTCTCCTTAGAGAGAATCTTCTAAAGAGAATCTAAGTCCGTCTCCGTGGGCCATTCAACCGCTCATCATGAACCTCGTGACCAGACTTGTCCCCTCTACAGCCAGCTCTCCCTCCGTGTCATTCTAAACCTAAGACCCGTGAGGAGCATTAAGAGCAGGAGGAATCTGTTCCGTAGCTTCCTTCACCTTAGGCAAACTATAGATGCATGTGCCTGTAATTTTCCTTTGCACCTGCAGAAATTAGGTTCAATTGGCAGCTATCTCAAGTCTGTTCTCCTGGGAGGCCTGAAACTGACCCCAAGCTGGGGAAAATTCTTGCTTATAGTCACATTTCTCACAAAGACAAAGCATCTGAAGGTGTCTGCAGGGATTGCTGGAAAGAGGGACTTGTTTAAAGGTGAGAGGGGCTTTGTAAGGAAAGAGGATAAAGAAAATCCATTGACTCTTGTGTACGAGGGGCCCGAAGCACCCACAGACAGGCAGGATGTTCACGGGCAGCTATTCCACTGCCGAAGAATGTGGCGGGGCCCAGGCGTCTGCCCCGCACCCTCGCGCGAGCCCTCCCTGGTTTCAGATGCTCTCTCAGTCTCGCCTCTGACGTTCAGCTCTGCCCTGTCTCTGTGGCTCCATGCTCCCCCTGAACGAAGCTCAGGAGGTGAGGGTGTCCCCAGAACCTATCGGTTAGTCCCAGGGCTGCTGTACATAACAAAGTGCTGCAAACTGAGTGAATTAAAACTGCAGACATTTCTCCTCTCACAGTTCTGAAGGCTGGAAGTCCAAGGTCAAGGTGTCGGTGGGGTTGGTTTTCTCTGGAAGCTCTGCGGGAGACACTGCCCCAGGCCTCCACAGCTCTCTTCCAGCGTCTGGTGGTGGCCAGCTGTCCTTGGTGTCCCGCGGCATCAGTCCAATCTCTGCCTCCGTTATCGGTCTCTGCCTCCTCCTTCTCTGGGTCTCCCTATGTCTCTGTGTCTCATTCTCCCTCTCTTTTCTCTTATGGAGACATTGTCATTGGATTTAGGGCTCAACCCTAATCTAGAATAATCTCATTTTATGTAATTCCATCTGCAAAGACCCTCTCTCCAAATAAGGCCATATTCTGTGGTTCCAGATGGACATGGTGACAAGGGAGGGGCACTTTTCAACCCATGAGACTTGGTCTTGACTTAAACTATCATTGGCCTCACTGCTTGTAGTCAGCGGTGACTGAGCCAATGGACCCTCACCACGCAGCCAGGGTTCTGCCCGTTTTCTTTCTTGGCTGCCCCAACAACAAATGAGGAACCAATATACTTGCTCCCATTGGTTCTCTGTCCTTCTCCGACGTGTTTCTGACATTCTCTGTAGCCCGTTGCAGTAATCATACCTGCCTCAGCCACCGCAGCACGTTCACATCTGCCGCGTGGCTCATGGTGGGCACACAGAGGATACATAAACGCACTAAGCATATAATTGAATGGCAGCCTGTTCTAATCCGACCCTAGCTAAAATGATGACGTAGGTAACTAACGTTCATTCTCAGAACTTCCGTACCTAGAGCCCAAGGCCCCATTCCGCCCCAGGTTCCCAGAGCCTTCAACCACATTCAGACAATGCCCATCCCCGCACCTTTTCTGACACCCTGGTCTCCTCTTTCCAAAGTGTCCCATGGGTTCCAAAAAGGGGGCTAAAGACATTTGATACGGTACTTCATACAAAACTGTTCATCGCTATCAATGGAATTTCTATGTTAACAGACACTTTTGATACCATAGCCAAAGCAGGCAAGTAATCTGGGCATTTTGGCCAGGCTAGAGACTATGGGGAATGATTCGAATCAGGAATAGTGCATTGCGTCTACCCTGGCCCGGCCACTGAGCCTGTCCCAGTACAAGGTCTGATCTGGGTCCTGCTTCCGATACCAGGCCCAGCCCACGGGCATCTCCTTCTGCCAGCTCCTCTGGTCCAAATGAGCTGTTTCTAGTTCTCCCTCCTTCAGATTACCTTATGCCAACGTTCCCATCTTTTCTCCATTCCCTCCCTAGCCCAAGCCCTTGCACAATATTCCTTCAAAACAAATTTTCCCTTAGGAAAAATTTTTATAATTCTAATCATCAGAGACGAGGTTAAAATGTTCAGTGTATCTGGCCTTTAAAATCACTTTTGAGACAGGGTCACTGTTTTTATTTTCTCCCCAGAGACTTAATGATATGTGGCTCCCAATTTTTATTCACTGTCCTTTCAGTCAATTCAATTTCGAGAATTAATTTTTTAGTAGCCGCCGGGGGAAAGGCCAGTAAAGCAGACTAGGAAGGATCCTCTTGAAAAGCATTTTTATGGCATTTCACTCGCGGGAACTTCCTGGTTGCTCTCCGGCCCTGCTCCTCAGGATTTTGTCTAGACAGATGGGAAGGCCACAGGGTGAGGCCCCAAGTGGAAGAGGGAGCCTTAGGATTCCCACCCTAGAACCAACCAGGCCAAAAGATACATGTGCTCTTGGCTCTGGTGAAATAATGGAGCCTTTTCTTCTGAGCTACATCCTGGAGCCCTTCCTAGTCCAGGCCCAGCACAGCTATACCACTGACCACCCAGGGACCTTTCGGCAGATTGTCACATGCAGAGAGCATGAAGAGTCAGTGACTGTGGATTCCACAACTGTCGACCTAGTGTCAAAAATGTCAGGCCCCATCATGCCCATCACAGAAGAATTGTTTATTTCATACAGAGATACCAACAGATAGAATGACCGTGTCATTTATCCTCCACACTAGGACACTTTTGAGAGAGAAAGAAGACACCGCCATTTATTACACTGGAACAACAAACGTAAAGCAGATCTGTTCCAGGCAAACCAGGATGTTGGCTACCTACGCTATTGGGACATACAGGTGCTAACACCTCAACTGGCTGAAGTAGAAAGTGGGGAATAAGCCCTGGCCTGGATTTGGCACCAGAGTCCCAGACCACCTGTCATCTGTGGTGCTGCATCCCTGTGATTAGGAGTAGGACTTCTGGCTTGGGAGCCCTAACTAGCTGATTCAAATGAAAGCGCTCAGCACTGCAGACCACTGACAAGAAAATCACACACCACTGTTGACAGCCAGAAGCAGGGCTGTGGGAAGATTCATAACGGAGTCAGAGTTAGAAACAATAAGGAGAGATTCGGGCTTGAGTCTGAGCCCGAGAAGTAGAGACAAGACATAACATTTAAAAAGAGAGAAAATAAGGCACGCCTAGCAAGAAGGAGTACTCAATGATTCAGAAGAATACCGAAGCAGAAGAGCAATCCTACATGGGGGGGGACATTTGGGAAGTCAAGAGAGCCGATCAGTTTGTCGAGTGCCGCTGAGAATGTGAAATGTGAGCTCTGCCTCTGAACACCAGCTCTCCACTTCCTAGGAGTGTGAAGGAAGGAGCCTACGCCTGGATTTCCTTATCTGCAAAATGGGGATAATAGAAATACCTTTTCTTAAAGGGTTATTCTGATGATTAAATGATTGATCTATACAACGTACTTAGAATTGTTAGAGGTAATTGAGAGTCCTTAAGGCTTCTAAGAAGGCAAGTGGAGGAAAGAAAATATACCCAAGGAAGATAATTAGTGTTCTGGGTTTGGGATGGAGGGAGAGCAGGTAGAGTGGAAGGAAAGAGAATGGTCAGGAGGTCGTACTGGTCCAGGCCACGTGTAGGCTGCGGTAGTCGTGGCCTTGACAAGTTCTTGCCGTAGCAGTGAAATGATGGTTCTCGGTTTCGTATTTGCAAGGGGAAGGAATTATGCAGTGTCAGGGAAAAGCTGGTGCTGAATTCGTCGGCTCTTCTACTGAAAGTCGCCCTTAGAGACAGTCCAGTTTGACCTCCCTCTTAAGAGACCTCAGCTTTCCCCGACATTGAACTAAGACAACTGTAATGTTAAGAGTCCAAGTAGGAGAAGATGGACGACTGACGGTGATTATAAGTCTTGGAGTAAAAGAAAGACTCGAGTGAGATGCTTAACTCCAATCTCTTCTGGGTGGCTTAGGAAAGTTGCCAGCCCGATACAGGAGCAGATACTTTTGAGATCCCTTTCAGGGAGCAAAATGCTTTTGTTTTCTCTAACAAATAGTATTTTATATCATTTCAAAGCAAAGAAAGAATGATGGCGAGGCAAAGATATGATTGCAGCAGAAGCTGTGGACGTGACGACTGTGAGAACCCTTTATGGCCTCCAGCACTTCTTCTTTCTCACCCCTCCCTCCGCCCCATTCAACATGAAACTTGTGGTTTCTTGACTGAATCATAACTTTAAATAGGATACACTGTCTGCCTGGCAGGTCTTTCCTTCCTTCTCTCTCCACCTTCACCTAGAAAACACTTTTTTATACTTCAAGCCTAATTAAGGAATCACCACCTCTAGGAAGCCTTCCGTGATATGTCGATTATTCTCCATTTGCCCTCGCTCCAGACCCATCTTCTGACCTCTGCCCTGCTCTGCGCCTGGGCAGTTGTCTCCTAGAGAGCGCATGACGCAGCCTCCTTTGACAGTTGACTTTCATCTGGGTTGTGCTGATGGAGATACCAGCAGGAGATTAGAAGGTGGACGTAAAAAGAGATGGGAGTATTTCTTGCCTGCTCCCCTGCCTCTGCTATAGCACCTCATATCTGATACCTGGCAAGAGCTGCACCCCTAGCTGGCAGCCCCCCATAGTTCCAGCTCTCATGGGCTTATATGTCCTTTTCTTGACCTTTCAGCCTAGGCTGTTAAGAGCTTTCCATGATTGCTGGACTCAGGTGCCTCAATGTCATGTGGGCTTCCTTAACCCTGCCCATGCCTCTCTAAAAGTCCCTTGCAGAAAGTTTGCTTGGCCGAACCATGTAAGGTGATGCTGATATCCTGCCAGGACATTGACCTCATAGTCTCCTTCTTGAGCATCTTTTAGGTACCCTTCCTTTTTTCTCCTGTAGCATCTTCTTATGTCCATCACAGTAAATATTACAGGGTATTGTAATGGCTAGTTCATATGTCCATCTCCCGCTTTGGGATGTTTGGCTCCTTAAAGACACGTTTTTGATTATTATGCCCGGCACATAGCATTCAATGAATACCCAGAGCCACTCATTTATTACTTACAATCTCTGAATTAATGCTGCAATGCCTTTCTCAAAAACAGCTAAAATGGTAAAAAGAAAAACAAGCACTTGATATAATGCAAACTCAATAAATAATAATATGAATATAAAATCATATAATTTTTATATTTTGCCAAGTGCTTTTATATCCATATATCCATGGATTTAATTGTCACTACAGCTTTATGAAAAAATACATTCAGCTAAATGACAGAAATAGTTGCTATGATGTCTGTAAGTTAGTGGAACTTAATGACCAAAGATTGGGCCCAAGAACCAGTCAGTCTATACTCAAATACTGGTTCCGCTTCTTTCTATAACCTCAGACATGGTGTCAGCTCTCTGTGCCTCAGGTTCCTATCTAGAAACGGAGGAGAATGGTAGCCTCCATCTCATGGGGACTGTTAAATAAATGGATAGGTGTAAAGCACTCAGATGGGATCAGTAAAAGCCTAGTAAAAGCCCAACACATATTACTTTCCTATTCATATTCTTGATAAAACGTTAATCTCATGAATATGTCCAAGAAAATACTTCTTAGCTTTGGAACACGAACCACTTCTCTTAAAATAAATGCTTCATCACATCTCAGGAAGAAAAGTAGAGAAAATTCCCTAACTGAGACGCCCGGCACTGAAACTCTCCCAAACTCACATAAGCCCCCCAACTCGACGCTTCGGGTTTTCTTCCCACAGACGTCAGCACGACCCGAGCGCTCCTTTAGCAAACGTTAATTAAGTAAGTGCCTTTTGTCTGGCTGGCCCTGTGAGATGTGTCCCATCCTGCAATCTCCTTCATCACAAGAGACGAGGAGGTGACAGCTTTAGAGGCAGACATCCTGAGTCCAAATTCTGGCTTTGCCTTCCGGATCGGCATGCATAAGCCAGGTCAACTTTCTAAGTCACATTTTTCTCACCTGTAAAGTGAAAAAAATAATAATAATAATGCCTTCTCATTGGGCTGTAGTGAAGAGTGATTTAGACGACAGGTGTTGCAGAGTAGCCATCCATAATTGTCATTTGGATCCTCTCCTTTCTCACGGAAAGGGACAGGTGACAGAAAGCTGGAACCATGCAAAGGGGCCTCATCCTTGCTCTCTCCAGGCCCAGCAAAACACTGTGCCCCAGAGCATCCCTGGGCAATGTGCAATGTCTACACTTCCTTATCGCCACTCCCCTCAAGAGGGAGAGCAGATGTGAATGAATCCAGGTCAACTCTCATCACCTTGGGTTGCAGCCCCACTTACCTTTCTCGTTCTCAAATACTTCAGTGCTAAGGCAGAACCACACTAAGTGAGGCAGGCTTCCCAGTGTGAGTTTTCTGGGCCCGAGCAGGTCGAGAAGAATGTCCACACTTGGGGCGACCCAGTGTGGGCGTTAAAGTCCACGCAGAATGAGGCGGGAGTCCATGTAGGGTGATCAGGATGAGGGCTCAGCTGGAACAGGAAAGGAAGCCACCTCGGCAAGGAGCAGGTCAGCATGTGGGGTCAGAGCCCAGGCAGAGCTGGGAGGGGTTCATATTAGTAGGGGTGGCCATTGTGGGATGTTGGACTCCAGGCAGGGTAAGGATGGTGACCATGTTGGGACAACCTACTGCTAGGTGTTAAACCTGAGTAGACCAAAGGGACATGACCCAGCAAGAGACACTGGAGCCCAAGCTTGGTGATAAAGGCATTTGTAATAGAGAAGAAGATGGCAGCAATGATGGAGATTGGTTATATACAGAATGAATGAAGTACACAAATGTATTAAATATAATAAAATCCAGGTTCCTCACTGGAGAAAGAAGGAAGTTACAATGTCAAAAGGAGAAACACTAGGATGAATGCTGTAGTGTTGGTTTGGAGTTGGAAATATTAGTATAAACATACAGTGTTTAGATATAGATATTAATAAAGTCAGGGTGTGTGCGTGCGTGCGTGTGTGTGTGTGTGTGTGTGTGTGTGTGTGTATTCCTAGCCCTGTCCACTGAGAGGTCCTGGAGTCATTGATACCCCCTAAACAGTGTGCACATCCAATTCCCTTTTCTTAACTTCTAAATACCATTTGTAACTAAGAAGAACCAAAATTCTTTGGAGAAATGGCTGATTCCAGGGACAAGGTGAGGAAATCCAAGAGGGGTTGAAACTCACAGTTGAACCATAGAGCAAGAAAATATTCACAGGATGATGGTAACATGTCACAAGCACACACAAGGCAGCTCGAAGGAACTCCCACTGCACAAAACTGAGACAATTTGGGCATCAGAATAAAGAAAGTAATAGATTATAACCCGTTGAATAAAATAGATGATAGATGATGATGATAGATAGATAGATAGATAGATAGATAGATAGATAGATAGATGCTAGATAGATAGATAGATGATAGAGAGAGAGAGATGATAGATAGATAGGCGATAGATAGATGATAGACTATTTAGTAAGAAACAGGATATTTACAGATTTTTCAAGTAGCTCCCCATAAAATATTTATTAATTCTGAGAGGGAAAGTGTAGCTTTATAGTGAAGACATCTGGCAGACACCATCTGAATCACATCATCAGATTAACTTCACCACAAATGTGCCATCCAATGGGATACAATAAAGCCACAGCCTCATTTCCATAATATTATAGAATCTAATCTTGAAGAGATGTTAGACAAACCCGAATTGAAGGACATTCTCTACAAGAAAACTGGACTGTAAACTTCAAAAGAGTAAAGGTCACGAAAATCAAGAAGAGACTAATAAATTGTTCTAGACAGAGACTAAAGAGACACGTGAATGCAACCCATGGTTCTGACTGGAACCTCTTGCTAAAAAGGACATTACTGGGCAGCTGCCGAAATTCGAATGGAGTCTGAGGATGAATGATAATCATGCTCCCATTATAAAAATGAATAAACTCTGGGGATCTGATGTCCAGCACGATGACTATAGTTAGCAACTGGGTACTGTATGCTTCAAAGTTGCTCAGAGAGTAGATCTCAAAATTCTCACAGCCAACGACAAAAACCGTGGTAACTAAGTGAGGTGACAGAGGTGTTAGCTGTCCTCGTGGAACACTTTGCAACATATGTGTGTATCAAATCATCATGTCGTACACCTTAACTCATACGATGTTACATATCGATTATATTTCAATAAATCTGGAGGAAAAGGTAATTATGTGCCAATAGCAGATTTCTGATGTTGATGTTTTTTTAGGATAATGTCTTTAATAAAATATTTAGAGGTGAGGGGGCACAAAGTCGGCTACTTACTCAAACGGTTTGCTTAAAACAAGTTATTTTAATTTGTACTTACAAATACTCTGTGCATTTGAGATTTTTTTCAGCATTTAAAAAAATTATATACTAAAAAAAAAAAAAAAACGCTACAGGGAGAACTGTAAATTCTGTCCATGGGAAAGCATAGTGGGCCCTGCCTTTCACAATTATTTTATATCTTAAAGGGATTTTTCCCCTTTTTTATTCTGTTGTTCTAGTAGTAACTGGCAACGTGTGTTTAATTTTACGCCCTAGGCTGAGCATGTTTTAAATCAGATAAGAAGGCAGAGTAGGAGTCAAATAACATACTCCAATGATCTTTATGGATTCCCAGGGCCTTGAAAATGGAAACGCTTACTGTGTTGACCTCCCCAGCTTTGCGTGTAAGTGACGGTATCATGGCTACTTAGAAGTGGCTCAGCTGCCGCTGCCGTAAACTAGGCACCACTGCCCCTGCGGCTCACATCGGCTCTGGCTCCGGACACAGCGCGCACGAGCCCTCGCCAAGTCCCACCGCAGGCAGCCTCCGGTTCGAACGCCTCTCCGTAGGAAAGTTTGAAATCTGAGCCCAACTTTTTACTTCATCTTGAAAACAGCTGTCGTGTTGTTGCCTCTGAATCCAAAACCATTGATGAAGAGCGAGGTTTCTAGGGAATCCACGACACAAGTGGAGGAAAGGCTAGGTTTGGATTCAGATGAAAACTTCCAAGCATCACGCTTCTCCCCAAAAGTGTTCCATGGGATGGGTGGTTCTGGGGCCCAGAATTCAGGGAGAAAGCATCTCCTGCTTCTGCCATCTGAGGGCTTCGACTGAGTACGACCAGTAGTGGGAGAGGTGACCTTTTTGGTTTTGAGCCTTGGAAACATCTGAAGAGAAGGATTTCAGTATTCAAAAGGTAACCCAGAAATGACAGAAATGGAGCGTTTAAACAAAATGACTTCATGTTAGTTCCTTGAACACAGAATTGATGCTTCCTATGATTTACTTCAATTTGAATCCAACAAAAGACAAAAGCGCTCGTCTATGGCTCCTGCTCTGAACGATGCCTGGTGCAAAGCCACCTGGGATATCAGACACAGGAACCGAGTCGGCACAGAAGATAAAGTAATTGCTATAGAGTCAGACAGACGTGGGTTCGAACCCCGGCTCTGCCACTTAACAATTATATTCAACGATTGTTTTAATCTTCCTGAGTTTATACTTCTTCAACTATAAAATGAGAATTTCATGAATACTACCTACTGATGAGAGTTGTTGGAAATATTTTAAGATACTGAGTATATAAAACACTTAACACCTGACTCATCATCGTCATCAGCAGATATGAGATATTGTTATAACTGTTATTGTATTATTTTATTAGTCAGGATAGAATAGGCTATGTCATAGTGACAAATTTGCCCCAATCTCTCAGAGTCTTAACATAATAAAGACTTGTTTCTCACTCATACCAAGTTCGATGTGAATCAGGCAACCCTTCTCCATCACGTAGTAATGCCATCTGGGACACGCGTTCTCCATGGTCTCTGTGGCAGGAATAAAGATGGTGGAGGATTCTAGATGCTGACCTGAAAGTGGCATGTCACCCTGCTCATATCCCATTGGCAAGAATCCAGTCATGTGGTTCTAACCCAACCGCATAACATGTAGTCTTCGTGGGTGCCAGGAAGAAAAGGCACCTGGGCACATGGCAGTATCTCTTCTGCAACGAGTAATAAGCAAGGGTCTATAGACAAATAAGATTAATAAGCCAAGCCAATTCACTTGAGGACCTCAAGTAGCATAAGAAAGACGTGTTTAAGAGCCATAGAAAAGGTAGAAAGTAATGAGCATCATAAAATACAGATACACTGCACTGGGAGCACAGAAAAAGAGAAATAATCTTCAGAGTGGGAGCAAAAGACTTCATGGCAAAGAAAGCATCTAAGTTGGACTTTGAATGCTACGTAGGACAAAGCACATAGTTGAGAACAAGGAGGTGCTCAAAACGTATGATTTTATGTTAATACTCCCAAAGCCAATCACACAATCTACATTTTTGAGCATGTTGTTTAAGTGGAACCTACTTTTCCAGGAAAATTCAGAATATCCACATAATTTCATCCAGTATTAACAAGAAGTAAGAAAAGCTAAAATGATCCTAAAGGATTTAAATAATCAAAGTGGGCTTGATCTACTTTCTTGGTGGATTCAAGGGAATACTGGAGAATGTTCTGGGTGTTCCAGTTATCTATTTCTATGTAACAAACTACCCAAAACTTGACAGGTCGGGAGTTGAGGTAGGGTTCATTTGAGCTATCCTTCTGTCCCACGTGCCGCAGATGACGGCCACTTACTGGCATTTGGCTGGTGGATGGACTGATCTGGGGGGCCCAACAGGGCTTCCCCCACATGTCTGCACCTTGGCAGGGATGCGCTCAGCCGGAACTGCCCACCTGAATGGAATGCCTACCTTGACCTCTCTGGCATGGTAACCTCGAGGTAATCAGACTTCATACATGGTGGCTCAGGGCTTCAAGAGTAAGTTTCCTAGCCAACAAGGCAGCAGCTCATGGCCTTCGCTGTGTCAAGCCCAGCACATTCTATTGGTTACGGCAAACCACCAAGTCCAGCCCATATTTAAGGTGCTGGGAATTGGACCCTATCTCTTAATGAGAAAAAGGTCAAAATTTTGCAGTCATTTTTAATTGGCTACACTGGGGTTTAGAAAGTTAAAAAAAAAAAATAGAGATCTATTTAAAAAGTTAAATTATCAAGTGTTTCTTGAGCCTTTCCAGTTTATAGGGCCTGATGGGAGGCAGTCTGTAGAAGAAGCTTGGCCAGTAGCATGGGGTCTTGTTTTCCAGTTCCAAGTGGCAGGTGAGCCTAGTCAAGCCTCTCCCCTTCTCCATGTTCCCGTGTTGTATGGGTATGGTCGCCCTCACCTGGCCACGGGTGAATTCGTGGAAAGTGAATTAAATAGGTGGGAAAAAAAGCTTTGAAAAATGTGAACTGCTATAGAGCCGAGTACTGCATTATTACCAGTCATGAAATCTACCCTCAGGGACCTCAGCATCTGGTTTCAAATTGGGACCTTCCTGGAATGGGTATGGTCGCCCTCACCTGGCCACGGGTGAATTCATGGAAAGTGAATTAAATAGGTGGGGGAAAAAAGCTTTGAATAATGTGAACTGCTATAGAGCCGAGTATTGCATTATTACCAGTCATGAAATCCACCCTCGGGGACCTCAGCATCTGGTTGGGAAATTGGGACCTTCCTAGAATGAAGAAAGAAAGAAAGAAAGAAAGAAAGAAAGAAAGAAAGAAAGAAAGAAAGAAAGAAAGAAAGAAAGAAAGAAAGAAAGAAAGAAAGAAAAGTGAGAAATTCCGGAGAGCATGTGATCAGAACTGGGCCAGGAGCTCTGACTGTGAACACAGCAGGATGGCAGGATGGCGAAGGGAGGGGCAGGCAGGTATGAGTCGCTGGAGAAACACTGCCCAGATATCAGCCTTCTTCTTTGCCACCGAAAAGGTATGATGGATTTGCAGCTCCGTGGGAACTCTGGAATTAGACTATTTAACAGGCTCACACGTACTGCTGTTTTTGTTTCAGATGACTCTTTATTTGCAGCTGCCTCGTTGGGGGACCTAGCCTTGCTGCCTTAACACTGCACACCCCTCCGACCCAGCAACCACACACGAAGCATGCTGGCCCACGCTCGTGACAGGACATCGTGCTCCAGGCGGCTGGCACTCAGCTTCACTGTCTTTGTAGGAAGCTTGATGTAACAAGGAGACCTGAGCTTCTCCTTGGGACCCCAATTTGGTCTCTGAGATCTGCTTCTGAGCGACAGATCCTGATGGCTGCATCACCTTTGTCCAAACAGAAGGAGCTCAGCTCTTGGGGGCCAGGTTCTGGGACATCTCTGTTGCTACTGGGAGCTGGACAAATCCCAAGCAGCTGTGGGTCAGGCTAAGACCTTTGGCTCTGATTTGGGGGGTAGCAGGGAAAGCCAAAGGCCAGCCCTAAGGTCCCCTGCTCTGGGCACTGCCTCTGGCCTTGGCTTAGGAGATCCCCTCAGACTGCCTGCGGCCACAGAGGCTAGACACCTCCAGGGGTACACCTCTGGGCCTGAGCTCAGGTCTCCACCTGACTTCAGGATTGCTTCTCCGGGGTTCTTCTCATACAGACGTACCAAGCCCATTCATACGGGTTGGAGATGCTCACGGCCAGTTTTCCAAAGGGGACCGATGTTAATGAAACAGGCGGACCTTCCACGTACCCCGTCACAGATGATAACTAAGGCTCCGAGAGGCAACGCAACTCTGTCGATAGCTGGTGCGGGGAAGGAATCAGACCACTAGAGCCTGGGCCACTCTGCCCAGCAGGCCCTCCAGCTGACACCTGATCATTTTTGCCCTTTCCGTTTTGCACCCCCTGAAAGGATAGAACTCTGTGTGTGAGTCGACTGCTTCTCCCGAATCCCCTATTTTCAGTGCCATGTTCCTGGTCAGTCCTGCATTTTTGAAGGCCCACAGGGGCTCCGCATTCCTTCTCTATGTTTTTCCTAGTGTCCGATATCTTAACTGTGCCTGCCGCATCCCCGCTGTCAGTCCTCAGCGAGACTGTGCTATAATTTCCTTCTTCTTCAGGACTCAGTTTCTCCAACGCTAAGAGGGAGATACTAGCTTCGCGTGTTCGTGCGTGTTAAGACCTTTACTCTGTATTTATTAGAAGTTCTCAAACTCTTTCTCTTACTTCTTTTCCAGATCTTTTTCTGTGGTTTCCTGGGTCTTTTTGCACAGATGAATGGCCATGAGCCAGGCATCCATACGGCCCTTATGGAGACTGGGAAATTCCTTGGCGTCCGCTCTGTCTTCTCTTTCCTCCTTGTATACATTTCGGTGGCGGGTATAACCTCCCACCAGCTGGGGGCCAACGCTAGTCTTCCGTAGACCTGTTCCCCCTCCAGCACAGAGAGCTTCCTGGGGAAGAGGACACACTTGGACTCCTAGGTGCTGCACAAGAGCTGGACATTGTGGCATCTAAGAGCCAGAGAGATACCCATCATCCACCCCCATTTTCTTAGGGTGTCATCTACCTTTAACCCTTCCAGCCAGATCCTCTGCCAGCCTGAACTTCACCAGGATGGTTAATAGTGGGCTTCTGACCACTGACCAGGTGGGTCCACACGCAGGGTGCGGGGGCAAGGTTCCGTGGCCTCGTGTCTGCTGATCTTCTACCTGGCTGCTTGAACCACGTGGTCGTGGCTCCAGGCCCTGAGCTGAGCTCCATGCCGGCCCAGGCCTGCCCTGCAGGAACCCTGCTGAGCAAACTTCTCCCCATGAAGTCAAAATGGAAGGCAGTAAGGCCTCAAGCAGTGAAAGCTGGGGTCAGCGTTAATACTACTGTCAGGGTTACTATTACTGTCAGGGTAGGGGGTCTGACGTTAAGCCAAGTAAGCTGGCAGCCTCTGGACTCAGACCACACTGAACGTGAATCTGACTGGCACACTGGCGACAGCATCACGGGCGAATCACGTGGCCTCTTTGACTCCCCGCATTCTTGTCTGTAAAGTGGGTATATCGGTGCCGACCTCACATGGTTTCATGAAGAAGGGAGGTAACAACAGATACGAGTTGCCTAGTAGAGTGAACACTCACAGAGGCGAAGTCCCACTCCCTCAGCAGAGTGAAGACCTGAGCCCATGCACCTGATGGGCCAGTAGCTATTCGGAGGCTTGAGGACCCCGGAGGACAGCTCCACACAGTACCCGGGCAGCCCTGAATCTGCCAACCGCCCACCGTTTCCAAGAACCCAAACTGTCTTTTCCAGAAGCCCTGCCGAGGCTTCTCTCCTCATCCTTCCCCACTGGGACTCAGTGAGGCATAGAATTGTCTTCGTTTTCAGGTGTCAGACGAGTTAGCCCAGGTAGGTATGTGGGTGCAGACTTATGCAATGTCATGTCGCTCTGAAGAGACAGAACAAACCAGAAAACAGTCGGCCCCTGAAGGGAAGGACCCACCAGCAGCTAGAGAGGTTTCAGGCGTAGCCTCTCACCAGTAACTCAGCCGAGAGAGCCCTGGGGACTGCAAAAGGGAGCCCCTGACTGTGAGCTACCCAGAGATTCAAATGGCTCTTTGGTTTTGTTGGTGTCCCCAAGGAAACAGGGACCGCCTCCAGGGCCACAGCCTGGCCTCTCTGCTGCCCTGAGCCTCCTCGGGGCCCTGCGCACAGGGACCCTCGATGCATATTTGCTGAAATGAACTGAGAGATACCAGAGGTGCTGCTACAGCTGAGTGTCAGGAACTGAGAGGCAAGCGGCGAGCATGGAGCATCCAGGCTGCCAGGTCTCACCTCCTCCCCAGAAGAAGGCTGGCGGTGGCTCCAGGCCATCTTCCCAGGTTCCTTCACGAGCAGGGAAGTGAGAACTCCCCCATCCCGCGGCATTTATTAACTTCAGCACATCTCATTATCCTCAGTACAGTTGGGTAGGCTTGAATAGCCTCAACTCTCCGTGTCAGTTTCAGGGTTTTAAACTATTGACAGCTCCAATTAGCTGTAATTAGAAAGGATTAAAGCCATCCATCAGGAGAGTTTTATAGATAGACCCTGTGCTTCTAATATCTTCATTTGAGATGGGGGGAGGGGGGCGCGCAAGGGACAAACTCACATTAGACTCCCCCACTCAGTCTCTGTCCCTCTCTCTTTAAACCAGACCCAGGGGAGGCAGTGTTTGTGGCAGAGAGGACACTTCTTGCTCACCGAAGGCCTGCCCTTCCTTGGTCTGCATTGTGTTGGGTTTGGCAGCTGACGATGGAAAGGGAGCTGAATTCTAACTAGAGAATGCGCGGGGGAGGGTGGAGGAGGGAGAGAAAGGTCTTTAAAAAGGAAAAATCGTGGAGGCTATAATCCCTCTTGCAAAGGCTCACTCGGAGTGCAGGCGTAATGACCCGCTCCCCACCATCTATCCTGCTTTTGTTTACCTAACAGTTTGACAATGCATATTTATGCAAATCGGCAGTGGGGCTGCGCTGGCTGTTCATTAATTAGCCTCCATTCCTTGTGTGTTAGCCAGGCTTCCAGGACTCTGGCTAATTTGCTAAGCAGTTGATTCTCCCTTCGAAGGGCTCTCTTGTGCCTCTTAGTCCATATTGAACCTGAGTGTTGGACCCCACTGCGAGATGAGAGAAGGGGTCAGGCAGAGGGCCCAGGATGAGGCTTGAGAGCCCAGGAATCGAGGAGCTGGAAGGTGCCTTACAGGTGATGAAAGCTGACCTAGGATCAAGACGCAGGACATCGTCTCATTTTTTGTGTTTTACAAGCTTCCATCTACAGTATCCTCCCTTAACCTTCACAAAGGCCTAATAAAAACATTTAAGGAGTATTATTTCATTTCAGCTTTATAATAACTGTATTATCGGCATCATCTCATTTTACAGATGTGGGAGTTGTGATTAAGGAAAGCTGGCCAAAAATGGCTGGGGGGACTCAAAGCTGACGACTCCTTCGTGCCCTTTTTCCAGCTTTGCTGACATCAACATCAGAGCTCAGAGAAGCAACCAGAGTGGATGGAAGTGCCTGAGGCAGGGCGGGGTTGTCCCCAGGACAGGGACCCTGGAGGAGGCTGAATCCACAACTAACCCCATCCTGCCCAGACAGGAAGCCCTGCCTCCGCTGGGAATGCCAGCAGGAAGAGACCGCGGGGTCTGGACTGGTGAAGAGGGAGGGCACGCAGGGCAGCGCTGTCAGCCTAGCACAGGGCCACTGGCTTGTTGAGTTTTTATTCTAAGATATTTGCAAGCAGAAGTCGCAGATCTATGAACGCCACAGATATGTTCCCTGTGTCAGGACCTCACTGCTCTCGCCTAGAAACAGCCATTAAGCTGGGTGCTCTATGGTGCTGCCATGTCTCACCCCCATTATCGAGCGGCCTGGCTATTTTTGAGGTCCTTTACTCTTCCTGCATCAGCCTAGTGTGTGCATGCGCGCGCGCTCTCTCTCACACACACACACACACACACACACACACACGCATCCACATGGCCACACAAAGAGACATGCGCAAGCAACACCCTTGCACCGACCTTCCTTCCACTCTGCTATTCTGAGCACAGGACCCCAGCTCAGCCCCACAGCTCATGGCCCCTCGGCCCCCTTCCTTCAACCAGAGCCTTATTAATACATCCATCAGTGCGCATCTCACTGAAGGGACATGGCATGTTCGTTTTTTAGCCACATCTAGGAAGAGAGACAAGGAAAGCACAGAAACCCTTTCGCCCTGCAGAAATTGCAAGTATCGGATACCAGGCAGCCGGAGGCCCACAGGAAGGGGAATGCGCTACCCCCAAACTCCCGTGGGGAGCTGCCCCCTCTCCCCAGGCCTCCCTTCTGGCCTGGGCGCATTCCCAGTCAGACCTCAAAGAATGGGGAGGCTGCAGCCCCATTTTCGAGGGTCACGTGTAGGCATTTGCAGAATATAATTTGGCAACTGATGTTAAAGGAGTCACATATCCCCACTCAAGTCTCTGGAAGTACTATTGAAAGTCCATTCAGATGTTTTCTCTTTTCCTGGTTCATACCATCATCATGTTTTTTGCAGAAGGTAGCAGAGCATGGGCAATTGGAGCCAGGCGCGACTATGGGTTAAGTCTTCTTACTTCCCCAAGCCAATGGTGGGCATCCCCAGCCAGGAGTCAGGGCAAGAGAGGTGCTGGTGCTGCCTGCTTCCCTGCGTCCCTTCTCTCCTCCCCAAGACCCAAGTTTCAGAGGGAAGAAAACTAGGAGGCACCTGTCCCCAGGCAGGCAGGGATGAAGATCTGCACCACAAAACCAGAGGGCCAGGGGCCAGGGGCTCATAGAGATCAACACACACACACACACACACACCCACACCCACACACACACACACCCACACACACACACACAAACACACGGCCCTGACTGGCCTCTCAAAGCCCTGATGCTGAGCAAAGCCAAAAGGTTTTATCAAGCCCCAACCGTGTGCAGAGCACTGGGTTTGGTGTGCTATGAAAGCTTTGAGCTGAGAATTATAACAACAAAAACCAAAAAGCCCGTGATCGCAGCCCTGCTGTGAAGAAGTTCATGACCACATTAACAGGATAAACTTCAGCCACGTGGAGGAAAATCTGGCTCAGAAGCCCGATTCTGCCTCCAGCTGTGGAACTTGATCACAAGAGGCCAGAAAAGGTCTGACAAGAGATGCCTCCAGCATTAGCATTCAAGGGGCCGGTCCTCTCATCTGATTTATAGCACCCTCACCTGTCCAGCTCTTAGACCCGTTTTAGCATTCCTATGAGGTCAGGAGGACGAAGATTATAATTCTCAGTTTGCCCAGAGGATCAGAGAAGCCAAGTGATTCTTCTAAGTTTGCCCAGCAAGAAAGTGCTGGAGCTGGACTGGACGCCACCCGTGACTGCCACCCCACAGCCAACCTGGGAAATGCCTACAAGAGTGAGGCACTGCACAGCTGTCCCGGGCTGCTAATCACAGTTTTCTGAAATTGGTCCCAGAATGGAACTTATTACAGATTTGGGTGACTTCTGCTCCGTCGCTTTGACGTTTACCCTGTATCAGTTCTACTCCTCTTGTGTTCCTGTAAGAGGCGGCTGGGTGGCAGCAGAGTGGTCCGGTGAGATGGCTGCATGCCCTTCCCCCTGCACGGAGAGTGCCCCGTTCTTTTCTGTGCTTTACTGCTAGTGGCTTCCGGTGCCCAAGGCCTTGGGTTCCTAGGGAGCACCTTTCTGCGCTTTGGAAGACCTCGGAGGGTGAGGAAACTGCCTGGCCCGGGAAAGGCCATCTGAGAGACCCTCCCTTATCTCCCTTGGCACCGGGTCCCAGTGCCACTATAACAACAAAACCCAAAAAGCCTGCGATCGCAGCCCTGCTGTGAAGAAGTTCGTGATCACATTAACAGAATAAGCTTCAGCCACGTGGAGGAAAAGCTGGCTCGGAAGCCCAGTTCTGCCTAGAAGGAGCCTCCCAAGCCCTGGCTGCTGCTTTGGGGAGCTAAAATGTGGCCTGGAGCTATTTCCGATAACCGATGGTTGCTCAACTCTGATCCACCCAGAGCCTCACTTTGATGTGGTCCCACGGCTGAGTAATTATTCTGTTCTCCAGGGCTGCCAGCAACCGCTGCCTCCTTCAGCCTTTTCATGGGTGCCCAAAGGCAGGGCTCAGGGCTCACAGCTTCCTTCCAGGCTTAACTCATTCATGCCTTGTCCCTTGTTTTTTATGCATTTTGATTTTTTTCTTTTGATCCAGGAGGACGGCATTACAAAAAAAAAAAAACACACACACACACATCTTCCCATTTCAATCAGCTCCAGCCCCTAACACAACCCTCCCACCCCACCCACTCACAAGGCCCCTGCCAGGAGCATCCCCTTCTGGCGCCCTGAAACGAAGGGTCGAGAAGAACAGCCACTCCTCCCTTGGGAAACAGCCCTGGCGTGTCCCAGGCTGGAGGAATAGCTCTCTCTGCTGAGGCTTCTTGAGCTTGGCCAGAAAAAAAAAAACCTCTGTTTCGAGAGGCTTTTACAGATCGATGGCCTGTGCTTGTGGCTGTTTTACTGTACCAAGGTGCTCTCAGATGTGTGGTGTCCGAAAAAAGAGAGAGAGAGAGATCAATAAAGCAAGGGTACCGAGAACACATGAATTATCAGGAAACACTATCCAATCAGTCGCCGGGGCCACCGCTGCGGGACTGAGAACTAACTCAGGGGTAGGCGGCGGTGGGGAGTGAGAATGACCTGTGCCCCTCCTGCCCCTCCACCACCATTAATCATTTGTAGCAAACTCGAGCATTTTCAATGTTCAGTCCCTAAGGGTATGCATACCTGTGTGCATTGGTAGGGCAGGTAATCAAAGTTAGGATCTGGGAGAGTAGAGATCGAGCTGCTTTCCGGTCTGGTCTGGTCTGGTCTGGTCTGGTCGGACCACGGGCTCAGCCTCTGGGAGTGGAGGGTGAAAGCCTAGGCTTTGGGATATCCTCAGAGTGTGGTTCTCTGAGACGCAAAGAATCTGAGCACTCGGGGAGCAGAGATGATATCTGCTACCCTCTGGCAATATCTCTGAAATGCCGGGGACCATATTATTTAGAACACAAACCAGGGTCCTTTCAGGAGTAAAAGCGGGCACATAAACGGTGGCACTGGGATCTGTCCCAGGCCAGCCAGCATGTTGTTCTATTGTCCTTTTCTTTCTTTCTAAATAAAGCAAAGCGCTGCCTTCAGGAGAAGATTTGGCTTGATGAAAACACACACCCGCATATACATAAACATGCATACACTTGGATCAGAAATTCCAATTGTATATGTTCAGGATGATGAAGTTTGGCCTGGAAGAACCGGGGATAAATTGAGGGTAGTCAGGACACTGAGTTCAACATGATGAGACAGTGAAATGCTGCCCTCCATGACCAATCAAATATTAGGAGACAAGATATACTGTGACATCTAGCGGGGGCGGGGAGGACAGCCCCACTCTGCACTGTGCTACCCTCTACCAGTCACCCGCCTCA
Source organism: Pteropus alecto (assembly GCF_000325575.1). Lineage (NCBI taxonomy): Eukaryota > Metazoa > Chordata > Mammalia > Chiroptera > Pteropodidae > Pteropus > Pteropus alecto. Next base: position 2,981,963 of record NW_006429864.1, on the reverse strand, counting down.
CGTTTGGCAGAGATCTAGATTCCTACTTCACTGGGAGCACCCAAGCCATCCGGTGGGGTCTTCCTCAACTTCCCAGCCCAAAACGGAGGCCCATCTGTATCTGGTCAGGTCCCCAGGGAGAGGGTCCCTTTCCTTGTGGGAGAGACCTATTTTTCCAGGCGCATTCAGGACCCAGCCCACCCTCTTCTTAAGGAGTCATCGATTACCCTGCCTCTCTCCCCTGGATCTTTAACCTCTCCACTCTCTCAGATCGATCCTAACAGCATTTGAGCGTGCTCTAATCTCTGTCGTTAATAACGGTCATAATAATTTTTAAAATCTCTTGATCTCACATCATCCGCTAGCTAGATCTATAGTTCTCTTTCTTCTCGCAGACGAACACCGCCGTTAAAAAAAAAAAAAAAAAAAGTTGTTTGTACTTTATATCTTCACTGCCCTGCTTGCCAGTCATGCCTCAGTCCACTGCAAGGTTAACTTCTGCCTCCATCTCACCAGCGAAATGACTCCCACTAAAGTCTCCTCCAGACCATTAAATCCGCTAGACGCTTGTCAGGTTTCCTATCACTTGACCTCTTAGCCGTTTAAACAACCAAGTTGACCGCTCCCTCCTTCCTCTTCCAAGCATTCTTATCTCTAGCTTATCTGGCTGCAGAAAACCCTATGACGTTCTTCCTACCTTTCCGTCACTTTCTTCTCAGCCCCGTGCCAGCCTCTTGATTTTCCTTTCAACCTTGACTTGGGGCCTCTCATGCCCCATTTCCTCCTCTTTCTGCACCCACACCCCTACGGCCCCAATGACCATCTCTACACCAGCCTTGTATCTCCAAGCTCCAGAGCCTGAGAATATGACCAAAAATACGTCCCAGGCTAAGGTGGTGTGCTCTGCCGGAACACACTAGAGCACAGCACCTCAGACTCAGTATCCTGCTCTGGTGGGTCCCGTCGTAAGAAAACAACACTTTCTTTCCAGTCCTCCCAGTTAGTGGGGATAAAAACTCAGGAGACGGCCTTCAGGTGTTACCCTCATGCTTCACATTGAACCCATGACCAAGTCCACTTGTTTTAGATTTCTCTTAAAACTACCGACTTTTATCTTCACTGCCACAATTCTAGTCCGTCTTCATGATGATTCTTCACCTGGACTTATGTAATAGCCCCTTACTTGGCCTCTGTACCTTATCCCTCCAGGACAATCAGTGTGTGTGTGTGTGTGTGTGTGTGTGTGTGTGTGTGTGTGTGTGTATAAAATCATTGCTCTTTTTTTCAAAAACTTACCCTTACTGTGATCTAGAAACCCCTACATGATCTAAGACCCCTTCTCTCTAGCTGTAATTTCATTCCACACCCCTCTGCCAAGTCATTATGTTCCAGAAACATGGCTTTTTCACTTCCTTGAACATTCCAACTTCCAGCCTCAGGAAAATTTCTCTGGTTCTAATCCTCTCGCTCCATTCTGTCTTCAGCTGGTTCATTCCTACCTGCTCTTCAAGCCCCAGCTTAAATGCCTCACTTCTCTACCCTCAACTAAATGTCTGCATTTTGCTCCTATGGCATTTTATAATTCTATTTGGTTGCATATATAATAACCATGCTAAAGAACTGTTTGTTTATATGTCTCTCCTAGGAGACTATAAACTCGATGACAGCATGACTTATTTCACCTGTATACTCGGTGTCTAGTCTATAGTAGATACTCATTAAAGAGCTGATGAATGAATGTTACACTTTTAGAATAATGGAAATAAACTGGAGTCTGTTTGGAAATGAGAGACCACAGGGCAAAGAGGTCTTAAGCAATATCGCGATAAGAGAACACACGTCCGCAATACTCAGTACAAGTCAGTTACTACACTAAGAACTTTATTTCTATTGTCCTGCTTGGTCATCAGTGCAATCATTGTAGGGGATTCTACTGCTACCATCTGCATCGCTTATATGGGGAAGTTGAGGCAAAGCAAGTCGGAGTTCCCTCAAGGTCCACATAGTTAATAAGTCAGGGGACCGACACAGACAGGCGGGTCCCAAGGCTGAGCTCTTAGCGACCCCATGACGCCAACTCTGTAGGAACCAACCATCTCCCCAGAGAAAAGAAGAAAACGTTCTTCAAATACATGAAATGATGACATGTGGAAGTGAAAAGCCGCTTGTTCTGTGGCCCAAGGGATGGAATTATAAACAATGATTGATTGAATATAGAAAAACAAATTTTGGCTCACTGTAATGGGAGGAAACTTATGATAACTAGATCTGTCTACAAACAAAATGGACTGCCGCAGGTGGAGGTACTTATGCAAAGGCTAGAAATCCGCTGGATGTATAGAAGACAGACAGATATTAAGTGGGCAAGCTGACTAGAACATGTGACGCCTATTGTCACCCTGACAGTCTGCAATTTATCTCCCGCAGTTTATACATTTCCATTTATTGTACTGAACAATGATACATATTTTCGGCACCATGGCCATAAAAATCAATTATCAATAAAAAGATATCATTAATTGACTAATAAGGTAGGCCCCTCAAATTATTTCTGAATGAGACAGAGTCTGAAATTTTTTAAACAATGAATAAAATACTAAATAGGTGAATGGACTTATTCTGGAAAAATTTGCAACAAAGAAAGCGTCCTGATTAACGCATATCAGATCAGAAATTCAATTAACCGGGCAAACCTCCCCTCGGCTTTTTAGTCCATCCAGGTTTTCACACAGAGCCTTTTCCCTCTCTAGTCTCTTAGCCACTTTATCCAAGGGTGGTTAAATTCTGTATCCATTTACATGTTTGTTTACAAAATACATCCTAGACTGGAAAAAAAAAATCTAGCCAGACTAGCCTTTTGTTACTCCGCTTCTGAAGTAATTTGCAGTGGTGGGGTGAAGGGAAAGGAATAAAAAAGAAAGTGAAAAAACAGAAATGAAGGGGCTGGTGGGAGAGGCCTAAAACACTGCAATTTCCCAGCCATTTTCATCCAAATTGTCTGCAATTTCCCCGTGGCCCAGGCTCCAAATTGCGAGTGAATGCTGCGGCGTCACCCCCGCTGGGCCCTAGTTCTGTAGCCGGTAACAACGGGCAGATGCATACACTGCCCTGGCAGCGGAGTACCTGCCAGGGCAGAGTCCGGGTCCAAAGCAGGGCGAGGCTGAGACAATGTTGCCCACACCCCTCATCTCTCTTGCTTCTAGAAACAATTCTCATCCGGGTCCGCGGGAATCTGAGTCAGAGGACTCCATTTCAGGCATTACAAACACGCTTCCCTATTCCCTCCCTTCCCTTCTCTTTACAGAAAACTGAGGCCCAGAGAGGCGAAGTGACTTCCCTGAGGCCACAAAGAAAGTTACTGTAACAGGAAGGTGGAGATTTGGGCTGCTGATAATGCTTCTTTCTCTGCCTCCTGCTCTCTGACCCTCGTAGGCAAAGAATTCATCTCTTTGTCAAAGCACCTTACCTGTCCGTGGGAGAACAAAAGGAGAAATAGGGATAGAATCGAGACAGCGTAGTGTTCTTTACCTGTGAGAGTCAACTCAAGGACCCTAGAGGGTAGAATCCATCCATAAATGGGAAAGAAGACATGTACCTAATGGGATGTGAATATCTTGAACCATTGAAAGTTCATTAAAATTCATAATGGAGCTGATAATTAAACACATAAATACATGGTGTGGCAGGCATTAAATCTCATTATTACAACTCTGAAAATCAATTTGTGCATGTGGTTATTAATTTGTAGTTGTCATTAATTACCAGTGACAAGATCAATATGCAGCTACCACTCGGCTGCCACCGCCTCCTGTCAAAGGAATGGGTCCACACTAAATTTCTGTTGACATTGGGTTTTCTAAAGAAAAGAGTGATGAGCTCTGTCATGAATTTGGTTCGATAGGAAGAATTCTGAGCTGTGGCTCTCTCTTCTCCACCACCAAGGTGTGTGTCCCTACACAGACTGATCTTTGTGGTACCCTGTGTCCGTGTGTGGCATCTGGGGACAATTTTAATGTCACCTCCTCTGGTGCTAGAGTCAGATGCAGACTCCAATCTCCACTCTGCTGCCTCCTACCGGTTGGAGGATGGCGAGGGCACCGAAACCAGAGTATCCAGAACAGAGCCAAGCACGTAGCAACCGTTATTATTGTTTACCAAGTTTTACCGGCCCGTTTTTCTGCAAAGATGAAGTTTCATCCCTGTTAATAACAATAAATTAAATAATATGCAACAAATAAAAGTTATCGTCATCCCAGTTCTTCCAACCTGTCAAGGTTGCTGGGTCTCAGAGAGTCAATAAAAGATAACATATAAGAAAGCCTTTTGCAAACTGAAAAGCACCCTAGAAACTGAGGACGAATGTTTCTTCCTGGTGTCGAGGGGAGGGGGAACCGCTGAAGACCAGGGCTCCGGGTGGCATCTCTTTCTCTGCCACGTCCTTCGGATGAGGAAGAATGACTGGCCCAGCATCCGTGTGCAGACTCTGTGGGAAGGCGACTTTTCATCCACAATGTGAAAGCGTTAGAACCAGCCTGATCCCTAGATAAGGCTGTCGATTCTGTAAAAAGAGTTTAGGTGACAGGCAAAAGCATTTCCAACCTTTACAGCACCTTTATTAAATATTTTCCGATAGAAAAATTATCTCCAGGAGGAAGAGAGAAATATGGACTTCCTGGTCCTAAAGCCATTGACACTAATATGTAAGAGACTGCTCTCTTCTGAATTTAAAAAAATTCAGAAGACAATGCCAAGAGCTAACTGGATTTCAAAGGGGCGGCTGGAGGACTCCAAAATAACTTTGCCAGAGTCCCGGTGTTGGCTGGCTGACTCTGTTAGCAGGTGTCTGCCTGATCCACCCAAGGCTGTGCTGCTTGTGTCCTTTGAATAGACCAAGAACACATCCTTCCCCATCCCAGCCCCTCCTCCTCCATCCAGCCTGGCACGTGGACCAGGCTGCCAGTGGGGAGTTTCTGGAGGGCTCGCAGCCAAAGCTAACGAGCAGCGATACTCTCAGAGTGCTTGATACTGCACCACGACCAAATTGGCTTTCCTGGAGAACGCAGAGATTAATGAAGCCACCCACTACCTCACATCACCCCCTGCCTGAAGAAAAGGCTTGTTTGATTGTTCACTTCAGGAGAGGAAAATGAGAGAGATGTAACTTCACATGGAGCTAAAACACTCGTCTTAAATCATCTCCTCCAGACGCAGCTCACTGGGGCTGCACGCGGCTTTCTCATCCGTGAACAAGAGACCTGGCTGAAATATTTCAGCACACAGAGAGCCCGCTCACTGGACTGCTCCCCCGTCTCTGGTCTCTGGCTGGAGGTTTGCAGACTGCAGCCTCTCTCACCAGGAGTAACATATTACTTAGTGTGCTGGCTCTGTTTTCCCTCCCCACCCCCCCGCCCACCCCCCAAAGAGTGAGAGACAATCTTTGC
>NW_006429864.1:2963475-2976200 GCF_000325575.1 Pteropus alecto | reverse complement strand
CCCCCAAAGAGTGAGAGACAATCTTTGCAAAGCAATCTGCTCTGTTAGCAGCGCCAGACCCTCTAGATTTTTCTTTGTACCTTTTCACAGCTTGTTTCAGTTTCTGCTTTGGAAAGTGTTTCTCTTTAATTGATACCAAGGGGCTGCTTGCTCCTTTAAAGTGATTCAGGACTGGCATTGCTCCTTAAAGGAGAAAATAGAAGGTGGGGATAAATAGTAGCTCATTATGCCAGGCATGAGACAGGGGCAGGTAAAGCCTTTTCATCTGAGACCTTTGCATATCGCTAAATTAAAAGACCACTTGTGCCGATAAAACAGGTGGGAGCCAGGCAACGAAGCAGAACTACTGGAAGGTCAAGGCCAGGGCTGCCGGGGAGGTGGATATTGTCACTGCGAGCTCTAAGAGGTGATGAGGACGGGGGATAAAGGAGCGGGGTCTTGCGAGAAGTAACCTGTCCCTCAGCATCCCTGTCCTGCCTCCCAGGAGACACACAAGCTCTCAAATCGTGGAGGGAAAAAGAGGAGCCAGCCAACCACAGCCCACAGTCCAAATCCAGCCAGCAGCCTTGTTCACATATTGTGATAGAGGGAGGGTATAGAATAAAAAGAATAAATAATATTTCATGACATGTGAAATTCATGTGCCATTCAAATTTCAGTGCCGCAAATAAAGTTTTGTTGAAACACATACTATCGACTCATTATCTCTAGTGCCGCTGTGCTATGACAGCAGAGAGGAAAAAATGGTCGCATCAGAGACTGTGTGGCCCGTGAGGCCTAAAATATTCCCTACCTGACCCTTCACTGAAAACATAGATGACCCCTGCTTTACAGTAAATGAGAACAGCTGCGGTGAGGGCTGAACGGTAGCTGTGAGATGGGGAAACTGCTTTGAACCTGCGGTGAGAAGAGCTGGGTGTGAAGCCCACCTTCAACCCTGGGGAGAAAAGTCACATACATTTCTGAGCACATTCCATGGATGTTAAATAAGATGAGATATATGAGAGGAAAAAAGAAAAGAAACTTGGCACCACGCTTGGCATCCAGTAGGCGCTCAATAAATAATAACAGGCAGCATTATTCACGATAGTCGAAGTATGGAAATAACCCGTGTCTGTCAAATATACATACATTATCCATTCATCCATAAATATACGTATAATTATTCAGCCATGCAAAAGCACAAGATCTTGCCATTTATGAGAACATGGGTGACATGGAAAGACCTTGAGGACATTATGCTAACTGAAATAAATCAGACAAATACTGTATGATTCCGCTTATATGTGGAATTTAAAAAAGCCGAACTCATAGACACAGAGAGTGGAATGGTGATTACGAGGGGCTGGGCCAGGCTGGGGAAAACGGGGAGATGTCAGTCCAGGAGCACAAACTTCCATTCAGAAGATGAATAAGTTCTGGGATCTATTGTATAGCATGGTGACTATAGATAATATTGTATCGTATACTTGAAATATGCTAAGAGTAGATCTTAAATAGCCTCCCCTTAAAAATGATAATTATCCTATTATAATGATAATTACCTTGTATACCTTAAAATTATACAATATTATATGTCAATGATATCTCAATAAAGTAAAGGAAAAGAGAACAGAATGGATAAAAGCATAAATTCACACATAGCCTTTATGAAAAGTCCGTACATCTTTACAGATCCCACTTTGGTTTCATTTCAGCTTCCATATCTTCTCGGCCAACCGTGCCCCATTGAAATGTTCTCCCCTTCCCTAAATGCCGCAGTGTTTACCAAACTTCTCTCTCCTTTTCCCCTCATACGACCTCTTGATATAGTTTCCATAGACATCCAGCTCACTCCCCCCGCTTCAGATCGTCAGGTTAGTGACATGCTGACACGTTGTTCCTTGTCCAGAAACTAACTGAGAAGATGTGCGTGTGTATCCCTAAGCGAGAAACACCAACATGCTATAGAGTTTTACAAAGGCCTTGCGTGGTCATTTAAGACTTCACAAAGGAGGTGGGCCTGGAGCTGAGCATGAACATTCTCGATTTTGCTTTTGCAGAATTTCCTCCAGATAAAGGAGTGACACAGGACAGTCTAAGCTATGACAATAATGTGGAAGTGAGGTGTCGAGACTAGTTTCAGGAATGGAACAATTAAAGATAGAGACTGTTGGCAAATGAATTAGGACGTTTGAGGCTTCAAGTGAAAGAAAACCAAGTTCTAACTGGACTAGGCCTAAGAAAAATGTGTTATCTCACATAATTGGAAGCCCAGAAGTAGGACTCCAGGTGCAGTAGGACTGGGGTTCAGTTTCTCTGCAAATTGTCTTGGCTCTGGACATCTATATGTAGAATTCGTTCTCAGGCTAGTTTCCCACGTGGTATCAAGATGGCTGCCAGCAGCTTCTGGGCCAATATGCTCCCTTGTTCACATCCAGCAAGATAGAGAGACTGGCAGGAGGTGGAATTTTCTCCTCTACTGGAATGAAAGCCCTTTTCTTCACTCTGATTGGGCAAACAAGGGTCACATGATCACTCCTGGACTAATAGCAACCTGGCCTCCTGAACCAGTCTCTAGCAAGAGGAGGCAGTGTCATTACCATGACTGGCTAAGACTAATCAGGATCCACCGTAGCACCCAGCTTCTTCCAATTATACAGGCTACATGGAGAAGAGGTGGACACTTGGATAAAATTGGAGTGTTGCTTGAAAGGTGGAAGGAGGACCGGATGCTGAGTAAGCAACCAACGCTGTCCTGTACAGACCGTAAATCATGAGGAATGGATAACTGGAACCACGTTGCAGATGACAGTCAAGATCGAGCTCAAAATTTCAGACGGTATCTTAAGGGTGAAAGTGAGTCCCTGTGCTTGCCTCTGAAGCCAGTTTGTGCATGGGTTTGTAATAGCCTGGACAAACTTGAAAAAGGCTGAGCCAAAATATTTACAAGAAGAGGAGACAGAAATAAATTGTTGTAACCCAGATTTCACTTTGACTTTCTGTGCAGTATAGAAAAAAAAAAACACGAAAGGATATCACTCAGCAAACCTCATCATTGGCCCAAAAGGTAGCTCCAGACTTTTACTTACTGCTGCCCAGGAAAATAATTCCTCATTTTGGCTTTTTCTCTGCTGGAGTTTACCGAGAATAGCACACTCTCTCTCTATTCTGTCATTTTGGAAATGACAGAACTATTCCTGGTGTTTGGGTTAAGTAATTAAGATTTGCTCTGGGAACACGGAAGAACCCCATAAAATGGCTGCGTGGCTTGGTAAATGAATTACTTAGTGTTTAATTACTAAAAATTACTATCAATTACTTAATGTTACTGCAAATTACTTGCAGAATAGACACATTTGTTTGTGGCTATTAATGATTTCAATTACTCTTCGTAGGTAATTGGTTCCTGTACACAGATGGGCACCAACTGTCAAATAGGAGTTCAGCAATAAAAAATGCTACTCCTCTTCCAGCTTCTTTTAGCTCAAAGCTGAGATCTTAAAATAAACACTGGAGCCACCCTTCCTCTGGGTTTCTCTGCCACATGTACTGCTTCCCTGGGGACTCCTAGGGCTGCTAAGGACTGTGAAGACCTCTTCAGATGTGCAGAGCAGAAAGCAGGACCCATGAGGTTAGTGGTTACACAAAATCACACAATTAATACCACAATGTAGATGAACATCAAAAACATCCTGCTAAGTGAAAGAAGCCAGTCACAAAAGACCTCAGATCACATGATCCCATTTATAGAAAATGTCCATAATAGGCAAATCTATGAAAACAGAGAGTAGATGAGTGGCTGCCTGCGGCTGTGAGAGAAGGGGAAGCATGGGGAGTGGGGGAGGGGAGGAGGAGTGACTGCTAATGGGTACGAGGTTTATTTGGGGGCTGACAAAGATGTACTAAAATTAGATTGTGATGATGGTTGTACGACTCTTATCGATATACTTAAAAGCATTGAATTGTACACTTTAAATGGATGAACGACATAATATATAAATTATATCTTAATATAGCTATTATGACAAGTATGTTTAATCATACAATAGGTGGAGGAAGGGCTGGATCAAGGAGCCGACACTCCCGACTCACATTCCACTGCTCTTTCCACTGGACCATCCTGCTGCAACATGTGTCCGACTTGCTGGAAGGCATAACTCACTGAAGAAAATGGGTCTTCGTTACAAAGGGCTCACTTCCAGCTATCTGTGTATCGTTAAGAGGAAATAACCTATGTTCATTAAAGTGGCATAAAATACGGCCAGAAAATGTACTTAATAACAGAAAGCTAAATTAAACCATGTTTTATCTCGGGTTCCCGCTGAAAACAAAGCTTGTGACAAGGGCTTGCTAGCAGGTAGTTCATTCTAAGAAGAGGATAGGATGGGGGGAACGGGAAGGATAAACAGAGAATGAAAAAAAAAAGTCAATCCGAGGGTACATTATTGCATGGGCTTAATAATTATGAACCACTCAGACTCAATGTACTATGGGTGTCTGAAGAGTTGCGTGTACACTATGCTTCAGAAGTGTGTCCTAGGAATGGAGAGAGAAATAGTCATACACTGGCTCTTGACCCCCTTGGGAAAGGAGAGCCCCCAAAGGTTATTTAACTCCCTTGCTCTTCCAGATTGGCATAGGAGCCAGCACAGTGGAACAGGACCCTATAGCATCCTCTAAGGTAGAGATAGAGAAACGCAAGGGCAAGAAATAAGAGCCAAACCATGCAACCAAGGCAGGCTCTGGCCAGGTGATTATGTGCATGCGACCTGTTGCCACAGCAACTGCTAAGCGAATCATTGGGCTTCATTACAATGAACAACTTCTGCTCTGTGAAAGACAATGTCAAAAGAATGAGAAGACAAGCCAATGAGTGGGAGAAAGATGTGTGAAAGATAACTTTAATAAAGGAATATTATCTAAAATGTACGACAATAAGAAAACAAAGAACCTGATTAAAAACGGGCAAAAGGTTGAACAGACATCTCATCAAAGAAGATATATATGTGGCAAGTAAGCATATGAAAAGAAGCTCAACATCATAAAGGGAATTGCAAATTAAAACGGCAATGAGATTCCATTACACACCTATTAGAATGGCCAGAATTCAAAACACTGACACCAAATACTGGCAAGGATGTGAAGCAACAAATACTCCCATTTATTGCTGGTGAGAACGCAAAATGATACAAACAGCCACATTGGAAGACACTTTGGTAGGTTCTTACAAAACTAAACATGCTCTTACCATACGATCCAGCAATCAAGATCCCTTAGTATTTACCCAAATGAGTTGAAAACTAATGTCCACACAAAAACTCGCACATGAATGTTTACAGCAGCTTTATTCATAATTGCCAAAACTTGGAAGCAACCGATATGTTCTTCAGTAGGTGAATGGAAAAATGAACTGTGGTCCATCTAAACAATGGAATATTACACAGTGCTAGAAAGAAGTGATCTATCAAGCCATGAAAAGACATGAAGGAACCCTAAAAGCATGTTTGTAAGTGAAAGAAGCCAATCTGAAAAAGCTGTATATTAAACAATTCCAAATATATGACATTCTGAAAAAGGCAAAACTATGGAGACAGTAAAAGATTAGTGTTGGTCAGGGGTTATGCGGAAGGGAGGGATGAATAGGCCGAGCACAGAGGATTTTTAGAGAGGTAAAAATATTCTTCATTATTCTACAGTTGTAGATACGTGTGATTATACATTTGTCCAAACGGGTAGAATGTACAACACCAAGAATGAACAATAACGTAAACTGTGGACTCTGGATGATAACAATGTGTCAGCGTAGGTTTATCAATTGTAACTAACGTAGCACTGTGGTACAGCTATCTATAATGAGAAAAGTTGAGGGGGCAGGGTTTCCATGAGATATCTCTGTACTTTCTGCTTGATTTTGCTATGAACTTAAAACTGCTCTAAAAATAAAGTTTATTAATTTTAAAAAAAAAAGAAGGTAACTCAAGAAGGTGTGAGATGGGGCATCAAAGATGTCCAATAGGAGATATTATCAGAATTACAATTATATATTATAATAACAGAGGCAACTACCAGAACCAAACTTAAGAAAAACTGAATTGCTAATGTGGGCAAGAACTCCAGTTGGATTCTAAAACAGAATGCACCTGTGTCTGGAAGATTCCAGAGTTTTAATGGAATTCCAGCCTTCTGGCACTTTGCGGGAAAATTACATTAGCCGAAGGTCCTGCCTGCACTCTTCAAACAACCACATTCAAAGACGGGTACTTAATACACTCTTCCCATTCCCCAGCGTCCCCCAGTATTCTTAGCTATTGTTTGACTGATCTTATTCTCTGAAAATTTTCCCGTAGACGGGTCAATCCCATACCAGAACCATGACTTTTCTCGCCTCCACACACATCTTCCTCCTGTCTGTCCCTGGGCCTCTGCTTATGCTATGGCTTCTTCCTCGAATATCTTCCTCTACTGCCCCTTCTGTCTCCCGAGATAGAGCCCGACTTGGAAGGGCTTTACACATCTCATCTCGTTCAATCCTCATCACAAACCAATTAGGAGAGAACTCTGATTATAGGAAACGAGGGCCCCTAGAGATCGAGCAACTTCTCCGAGATCACGCAGCCGATTATAAGTCAAGTTCAGATGTGAACCCAGGCAGTCAGGCTGCAGACTCTACCCGACCATACTGCCTCATAGATGTCACAGGGACAACTGAATGTGCTAGGAAAGTTGAATGCTGGGATCTTTTACAAAGTTATGAGCAAGATTAAAAGAATCCAGCAAAGGGTTATGAAATATCCTGGGGCAGCCATAGCTGTTCTTACCCCTCAGCCCTCAGGTACAAAAGAGGGACTGGTTACTGGAACCTGGAGAAAGCTGTAGGAGAGGGCAGTTCCGTGGGAGCCATGGCCTTGAAGAGGGCCAGGAAGGAAAGGATCAAAGGAATAACTCCCCCAGCCTCGCTCTCTGATCTTTCTGTTGGTGCCTCCCATTGGCTGAATCCAAATGGAAGTAAAAAGGCAAAAGAACGCTTTGATGCAGTCCCTAGAGGTCAGCGTCCCCAGACACAAAGCAGAGAGAAGGGTGGTGAAAGAGTCTGGAGAACACATGGAGACGACACAGCATCAAGTCTGAGCTGCGATCCAAACCCTGGTCTGATGCCAGCACACCTGTGTTTGCTTAGAGAGGCTCAGACGGAACAGCTGCCCCAACCCCGTGTCCAACTAACCAAAGCCAAACCTACAATAGGAACAGGTGCAGTATCTGTCAGGGCCATTCCTGACAAGCATCAGTGAACACTCTCATCTCTGTTACGGTCAATCCACCTTGACGATAATGCCCCGGTGCCTCCTCCTAATACAGACATACCTCTGAAGATTTTGCTAACTCTAATGATCAACAATAGCTCTGGGGTCCAATCTCTTTAGATGATGAGGCTGATCAAAATACCTGTACCGGATACATATAGCAGTTCTCAAAATCCACTCTGATGAGCCCAAGAGAGGACTTCCATGCCTAAGTAAGTCTTGACCATACAGAACTAACGTGCACAGATCCATGCCAAAGACTTACAAGAAATCATTCTAAAATACATCTGAGAACCATATAAATGTTCCCTGTTCTAACTTAAACGAGTCAGAATATGGGAGAAGCAAAAGGGCAACCTAATCGATGTATCTTTTTTTTTTTTTTTCCTGAGCACAGGGAACTATGACCAAGTCAATAGCAGGCAACGGCTTCTCACGTTACTGAATTCTTACTGTGTATGAGACACGGTCCCGGGCGCTGAAGTCGCACTGACCACCACAGCCCTCACTGCAGCCCAAAGAAGAAAGTACTGTTTCGAGTCCCATTTTGTGAACAGGAAACTGAGGTTTATCGTAATCGAGTCACAGGCATTTTCTATGTGCCGCTCACTGGACTGAGATCAGGAAAGAATGCACGGATGAAAAATAAAACGTCATTGAACTTAAACTCTGCATGAGGAAAGACGACACTCTCAAAAAATATCTGTGAAAAGCGAGTGGCCCCAAAGGTAAAGTTTCTCAGGATTCCAACAGAAAGCCATCAGGGTGGACCGGGCAGTCAGGGGCGGTGGAAACTGATCTGAGGACCAGGAGGAAGATGAGGAAGGGGGACTGTAGGTGAAAGCTTGGGAAGGCTCCGTGGTAGACATGGACAGCACAGTGAGGAGCTGGTCTCCTGGAGGAGAGGCCTCAGGGACAGAAGGGGAGACCAGGGAGGGGACCTCAGCTGCTCTCTGCTGTTCTCCCGTAATTTCCTGCTCCCCCACACCTCTGTCTCTCAGCCTCCCCCAACTCAGAGTCAGCCTGATGCTCCCTCCCCTGCCTCGCTGAGCCCTGACCAGTCCCAGACCGCACACTTCCCACTCCCCACAGGCTCCTTCTGACGAGTGGTAAGTAGCCCATTTGAAAAGTAATTGCATGTTGGGGAGCTGGTACTTGCCATTTGTAATTGCTCATTCTCTCCCCAGCCACTTCTTCTCTTCCTATTGCCTAGGTTGGTTTCCCAGGAAGCAAATCCAGAAGCCTTCCAGGTAAGTGACTGGAGGAGATAATGAGGCCCTCTGGGCCACACAATTCAACCAGACTTTGCTGACCAGGGAGCCATTCTGGACCAACTACCTGCCTCAAACCAGAGGATAGAAAAGACAGAATGGACTCACTCCCTCCTAGAAGTCTTTCTGAGTGGCAGTGGACTGGCTACAAAGATGCCTGCCTCGGCCTAGGGCGCGGGACCCTCTCTTGCCCCGGCACTTGGGGAAGCAGAGGCTGGCTGTCAGTGATGTCTGTCTACTACACACATCCCAGCCCCCTGCTTCCCAAAAGTCCCTCAGACATCGAATCATCGGCATTCATTTACTATGTGCAAGACTACCTTCGTGTTCTATCTGACATATTTCTCCATCAAGGCCAGGCACAGTGCTATTAGCCCCAGGCCCTACACCAGGCACTACCCTTTCCTTCATTTCTATATGCTTTGGGGCAAATTCCAACCATTGGCACCTAAAATGCTCTCTAGCTGCTTTGCCGTAGGTCACTCTAGCTGAAAGTATCAGTGATTTAAGGCCCCACTGGGGCAGCCCTCAGCCAACGTCTGACAGAGGTTGGAGGATAAATATCCCTCTCCCCTCACTATGAGATGACTTTGAGTTGTGTATTCCACTCTGGCTTCTAGAATTGCCTAGCGAAGTTATGCTCCGGTTGCCGACAGGAGAAACTCGCTTGTGAACACAATCCTTATTCGCGTCTCTCACTGTCTACTTCCCATTCACCTACCCGTGTTGCTGGCAACTCCTTTGAATGAAATGCTTGCACTCGAACCTTTGTCTCAGGGTCTCCTTCTGGGGAAATCCATGCAAGTCAGTACCAGAAATGGTATTAGGAAGCTATCCTCAGAATAGGATTCTAAAGTTAGATGCTTTACTAGGCAGGTGACAGGGTCCCATTACTGGTAATACATGGGGCGAAATGAGACACATTATGGTTGTACAAAATTCAAAACCTCGTGAAAGTCCTTATCCTCCGCAGATGGAAAGAAGACTGCAGAAAATCAGGCCCACGGTCGGATATTCGTGTGCCACAGAATTATAAATATGGCTGAATTCACAGGCTTAGAAAGCGTCCTGTGCTTGAGTCAGTAAAGGAGTGGGATTCTGAGACCTGGAATAGGGACAGCCCGGCACATGCCCTTGAGATCATACTAATCGGACCCGATGAACAAGAAGTGGCGAGAACTCTGGAGACCCAGGAAAGACGCATGTGCCCCGGTTATCGGGAGGTAAACTTGCCAAGCAAGGGCCCCGTTATGTCACTAAAGACTTTAAGGGTCTGCTGGTCTGCAGCACGCCAAACTATCCTCTCCAGGGCAAATTTTAAGTCTCTGTACCTCACGTCTTCGACCCTTTAGAAAAGGGACTGGCACTGGGTAGGCTGCCCTGGGTTTTCAAGGACAGCACACGCCCCGGCTGCCACCCGTTCATCCCGTGATTTAGGAGATGGTCACTTCTGAGTAGTGTCCAGAGCGAAAGAGGGCTCTGCAGTGCTGCGGCCAGGGGACCCTAGTGCTCGACCCCTAAGATTCATCGGTTCTCACCTATCCGTGGTAGGCAAGGGTGGCCTAACAGCCGAAACCGCAGAGTCGAGGTGCAGATCCCGAGGCTTTGGAGCAAGACCACACTCTCTATAGCAAAACAGCGCTCGCTGTTTCTAAAGCAGAGCCCCTCACCTATCCGTGGTAGGCAAGGGTGGCCTAACAGACGAAACCGCAGAGTCGAGGTGCAGATCCCACACTCTCTATAGCAAAACAGCGCTCGCTATTTCTAAAGCAGAGCCTGGCACGCTCCTAAGCCCCCTGACTACGGAGCATCAATGACGACATAACAGTAGACACCAAAGGTGAGCTGGCTATGTTCAGACCCACTAAGTTATAAGGTGGAACAGGCACAGCAGCCATCAGTAGCCAGTGGAGGGTGACCTGGACCCCCTGCCAAGTACTGCTGCGGCATCGAAACTTTCATTCAGCTCAGACCTCTGGCCTCTTCGGCTGACTGGAGAGAACAACACCCAGGCTGGGTTCGTGCAAGTGTCTGCTCGCTGTTGTGCTGTGGACATGAATAAAACCACTGCCATTAAACAGACCCCTCAGGATCAGTCCTGAAATATGGAGAGTGAAGATCCCTCCAGCAGGCAAACTTTGAGCAGTAAACTTTTATACGGAGTGTAAAGCAGCCTGAGTTAAGGATACAGAAACGCTCCTGGGCCTGGCGAATGGATTAAACAGTTGCTGGGGGCCGCGGAAGGAGCCATGTTGAAAGGGCAGAGATAAAGAGGCCCAGGGAAGAAGCATCGTGTGGGCCCACAGGAATGGGCACAGAGTGTGTGATTAGCACATCCGTCTTGGGAGGGATACTCAACATGCAGGTGGACAGGAAGACCCACCAGCGGAAATTCACCGGCCCGGCTGCCACACCGCTTGCACAATGGGCCTATGAACGGGGTGACCACATAGCAGAGGCGAAGGCTGTGGCTGGCCCACCAGCATGGGCTCCTTCTCACCAAGCCTGAAAGTTACTGCACTTCTGGATGTCTGACCTGTTGGCAACAGAGACTGAGGCCAAGCCCCAGGCATGGCGCCACCCCTCAAAGAGACCAAAGAGGCACCTGGTGATAAGGGAATCACGTGGACTCCTTTGGCCTGGCATAGTCAGTGATCCCAGACAGATGTACTTTAGGCACTGCGCTTCCTGTCCACCACCGAGCCTTTGCCAGCTCCACCATGGGAGGCCTCGCGGTGCAGCTGATGCTTTGTAACAAATCCCCCCAACATTTGCTGAGACCCGAGCCACTTTACGATAAAGGGGGAATGACAACGTGCACAGAACCCACGAGGACACAGGCTCTGAGCCTGCATAGCCAGCAACAGCATCACTCCATGGAATGGCCGGGTAAGGAGAACAGACACAGGCTCTGAGCCTGCATAGCCAGCAACAGCACTCAGCATCACTCCATGGAATGGCCGGGTAAAGAGAACGCGCTGCCAACGCGAAGCCCTGGCTCCACAGCTGGCGTGGCCCATGCTGCTGGCACTGCCATTGGACAGTGGTCAGAACTGCCACCATAGCTGCCCCCGGAATCAGGATGTCTCCACAGCCTCTACTGGCACCCCAGGACCCCACTGTCCCACTGCTTTACCTCACCAGCTCCTGGTTCAAGTTTGGGGCAGATGTGTTTGTCTGATCACATCCGAGGGGAGTGGAGGTGCCCTCACTGCAAAAGACTCTGGAAAAGCAAATTTGAGCCATTTTCAGATTCTATGGCGGAAAGAGAGCTTTAATATCCAAAACGCAATACACTGTGGAATTCCTCAAACATAGGAAGGGGGTTAGGGGCTGGACAGCCGAAATGAAGGGCGAATGTCCACCACGTGGCTTTTTTAAAACTGAAAACTACTCAGTGTGTCAGCTGTTATAAATCCCGCGGAGCCACAGTTTCCTCCTCTACATAACGGGGCTGTGCGACCGGCTCAAGCTCACACGAGAAAGTGGAAGAAGGGTGCAAACTCAGTCTCCCGGTGGCGAGTCCTGCCTTCGCCCCAGAACGCGGTGCTGCCTTTCCTCTGGGTTTCACTCCCTTTTGTCTGTTTCGCAAGCACCATGTCTGGCCCCGAGAGTACATTTCTTACCTACGACCCCCTACACACTACTCCAGAATGGGTGACGCAAAGGAACTCCATAGATGAAAAGCAATGACAGAGTACCCCAGCTGCCCAAGAGTCGCAGGAGCAGTCTGTGAGCCCCTGAGGTGCTGAGCTCCTAGACAGGTCGTGGGCTTCTTTAAGGGGTGCCCTGCTCCCCTTGATGCTTTTAGAGATGTTTCCTTGCCACTCGTTATGGCCCCTGCAGTACGTAAGTTCTGTGGCCAAGGTTCATATAACCGGGAGTGTATTTATGGTCGTCCCTATTCCTGCTTAGGAAAATATTGATCTTCTAACAACAGGATGACTATAGAGCCATTAAATCATAGACTATCATAAACTCCAAGATTAACCAAAGAGTACTTTTATTTCTTCTTTTATCCTCTCATGAGCAATTGAGACAGTAGATACGGCCACATAAGCAGAAAAAGATCACAGCATTTATTACTTGATTTGAAAAAAAAAAAGCTCAATTTCCCACCTCCACTGTTGGATAAGTAATTAACCACGTTGCTCTTATTTTATTGACTGAC
>NW_006429864.1:2930511-2963458 GCF_000325575.1 Pteropus alecto | reverse complement strand
GTGGTACACAAAAATCCCAAAACCCCTAACGGGAGTTGCATCTGGTTAAGCAGGGTGTGAACGGAAGGGGAGTGGGTAATGCTGGGGCTGGAGCATTGCTCTCCAGCCCCTCCCTCACCAGAGGATGTGTAAACTCATTATCCACCTGTTAAAGTCTTAGTTAGAAGAGCCAGCAGCGAGGTGAGGATTTCTTTTGTTTTTCCCCCGCTTTTTGGGGAAGATCTCTATCTTTCTTCTTTATTGATTGCTTGCTTTTCGTTTTATATCCTTTCTCTCTTGCCTGAAATGAGAAAAATGAGCCCTTGCTAAGGGCTTTAAACTTTACATCCAGACAATATCTCCCCCTTATCTAATGCCGGGCCAGAAGCTTCAGCCCAGAGGACCCTGGGTAATGCTATAGCAGATTATGTCATAAAATGGAGAGATAAGCAAAAGAACCAATCTAAAGGACGCAGCAAAATTTACCTTTCCGCCGCCCTCTGCTCCCCTTTTAGAAGAAGGCTTTAAATCAATCTGCACTCACCATAAATTCTCTTTCTAAAATTTGATAACGAGTGCAATATTTTCCTTGGAGATTGGGTTCTAATAAGATGGAGGTTGGGGCGTGGGGAGCAAGCTGGGTTTAGCAAAGTAATAAAACGCCGTGATTGATCCCGGTCGCTGGGATTGCTTGGAATTGCCGCTATTCTCGGCTGGTAAGCATAATCCAGCCAAGTCATAAATTGCGTTTCTTCCAGTAGACGGTCGAGTCTTTGTATTGATCCCTATTTGCTGTTCTGTTCTAGTGTAATTGCTCCCTATGATTAAGGCTCCAGGTAGGGAAGAAAGTCTGGCCAGGCCGGGAGTGGAAAGGAATAACCACAGGACCAGGGTTCACCCTGCCACTGTCACAGTGGACACTGAGGCTGGATGTGGGAGCCGAGTGGCTCAGAGACCCCGAGTGCCCGGGCCAAGGCTTCCCTGTCACCCCCTCCAAGTGCTGCACAATCCTCACCCTCAGCAGGCTCGCCTCACGTCCAGTGAGATTCTTTCCACATACCTACGACGTGGCTTCCTGGATGCACTGGCTGTGTGACCAGCCTGGCAGACTTCGTCCATCCTTACCACAGACAGAAAAGCTGAGATGTGGGCTGGATACGAACTACTCTGAGGTCAGCACTAAGCGGAGATCCCCTCACCAAATCTCCTCACCCAGAAAAGGATTCTTCCGGCCAAAATCGGAATCTGGCCCAAGAGAACCCGTGAGCAAGTTCCTGTAAGTCCCCAAGATGGGAGTTTGGGTATCGTGGGTCATCCATCCTTGAAGTAGAAAATTTTACAGCCACATCATTTATTGAGTGGCCGGAATGCTAGCATACTCACTGATCTCCACCCACTAGCTATGTGACTTCGAGCAAGTGATCTAAGTTCTCTGAGCTTTCAGTATCCTCATTTGCTAGCGTAGGATAATAATAGTACTCATAAGATTTCTATAAAGATTTCAATGCGATAACACAGGAACATACAGAGATATTTAGAACCTTTTACGCAAAGGAGGTTTTTATAGTTCGAGGAAATGTATATTTTGATAGCTAGGAGGGTCTTAGCCAAATCATGGGAAACGAATTCAAAATAAGATCATGTGCCTTTAAGCTGAAACTCAGATTCCTTAACACTGTACTGTCAGAAGTCTGCTCACCTTTATTTAGTTCCTGTCTTCTCAGAGAAATGGGAATTCCTCACTCGGCGAACTTGACGATATTGCAGCTAAATCATCTGAATGTGATCAGCTCGTCTGATGGTGGGGCCATTTGACTACGTGCTTTAAAGGTAATATTTCTCAAACCTAGAGTGATTTGCCCTTCTTCCTTCCCTTTCTCTAACTCAGAGATTTGAAGGAAGTGACAGTGGAGACTGGCGCTCTCAAACCAGTCATGCCTTGTCAGGGGGGTCTCTTCCCTTGTTCTCCTCTTATGTCCCCGGCTGAGGTAAAGGAACTGCAGGTGAGTCACTGTGCCCACCCAGTGTCAAGAGAGGGGCCCTCTGCCTCTGAGTCCCGCCACCCCCAACGATTCCCGCCCCTTACCTACAGCCCCCAGATCCTCCCCGCCCATCAAATCTTGCTCAGGAAAGGATCTGCTTTGAGCTACAGGACAGAGAAGTGGGGAATGGAAATCAGTCCTAACCTCGACTCCTACATTTACAGACCATGTCACCTGGGGCAAATTAATGTAAACTTCCTGTGTCTCAGTTTCCTTTTCTATCAAATAAGGACAAGGATACCCATAGTTCCCATTCCACAGGGTTGATGTAAGGGCTAAATGTGTATTTTAAATGCCTGGAACGTGGTAGTCCCCAATCAATGCTGACCTATATGAGCCGCTTCAGGTGAGGGAGGAAGTCAGGCTCTGGCAGATTAAGGAGAGAATGGTGGGAAAGTACAGATGGGGAGTAGAGAAAGCTCTTCAGGAAGCAACCTAGGTGTCCCATTGACAGATGAATGGGTAAGGAAGATGAGGTGCATAAATACTACGGAATATCACTCAGTAATAAAAAGGAGTGAGATCCTGCCATTTGCAACAACATGGATAGATCTACAGGGCATTGTGCTAAGTGAGATAAGTCAGAGAAAGACAAATCCTGGGCTTCATTTACATGTGGACTCTTAAAAAATCAAAACAAAGGAACAAATAAAACAAAAACAGTCTCGTAGAAACAGAGAACAAACTGATGGTTACCAGAGGGGAGGGGGTGGGAAGTGGGTGAAGAAGGTGAAGGGAAATATAGTCGATAATATTGTGATAAGCTTGCGCAGCGACAGATGATGACTAGACCTAGTATGGCGAGCACATCGTAAGGTATATAAATGTTGAGTCACTTTATCATACACCTGGAACTAATGTAATATTGTATGCCAACTATACTTGGATTTAAAAAAAAAAAAACGAAGCACGAGAAAAGGATTAGTGGATTTCACATAATGTACATACTGTCTACACCAAGATCATGACTATATTTAAATACTATCACTAAGATGATTATACATGAGAAGTGCTTTGCAATTTTTTTAACTGTAAGGTAGCACCAACAGGTTAAGGGTTAGTATGTGACTAAAGAAAAATATTCATTTTTATCATTGTAAGGAGACATATAGAGAAGGAATCACGTATGGAAATAACAAGGTTTCCCACATAAGCTTTGATTGTGACAAACTCAAAGAAATCGTAATAAAAGAAAAATGAAACAATGTGGCAATAAAAAAAGAAGCCTGCCATTGTTTGCCTCTCCCAAGGAACCCAGACTTTTCAGGAAGCGTTTTTTCCTAACTGGCCTTTCTGCCAGGTGAATAATTTCTAAATATTTCTAAAAGTAAGACATTTCGAAGAAATATCCCAATGGTGTTTCACCTTTTCTCAAAAGGACTGCAAACTGTGTGGCATGTTTCTCACTTCCAGGCCTGAGTGGGGAGTTCGTAGGGACGAGGGCATATGGAAGTCTTCAGAATTTCACGAGATGAAGACACTGAGTAGAAAAATAAAGGCACCTTCCTTCCTACATTTGTTCCTCCTTGTTTTCCATCCCTCAGGACTAACGTTAGAGATGAGCCAGCATGGCATTCTCACATCCGGCTGCTCGTCGAAATCATTTGGGGAGTTGGCAAAATATACAGATTCCTGTATCTCCTCCGAAAATTCTCATTTAGTACTTAAGCTGGGGACCAGCATTTGACATTTTTCAAAAGCTCTCAATATCTTGGTGACCAGGCAGGGTTGGGAACCATATACTCCCTCATTTTAAATGTAACCTGGCACTGCAGGGCCTCTGTCTCACAGAGGGTCCCCACATGGCAGGGCTTCTGTCTCGCAGAGCGTCCTGGCTGAGCTCTGAGGGAGTGTGCAGAGCAGCACACTCTAAAGCAGGGTGGCAGCTGAGTCTCACAGAGACCCTCTAAGACCATCAGGAAGCCCTTTCCCATGGCCTCAGTCCTTCCAAGTCCACAAACCTGTGAAATTGGTGGCGGTGTGAGCAGGTTGATGCAAAAAACTACACCAGGCGGAAGAACCCAAGTCTGGTCCTTTTCTCCCACATACTTGGCCCCCTGCCTTTCCTGCTCTTTCCTAAATCCCCTGAATTCCTCCCGCATCCTCCAATCCATGCCCCCATCCCGCCACGTCAGTGAGGACCACTCACTCGATGCTTCCCTGCATCTAACAGACTCTAGTGCTTGAGGCCAAGGAGACTCGCTCTGCACATATGTGGCTCTCAAAGGAAGCACTCTGGCTCCAGTTCCAGTCAGGATCCACCAGCAGGAGCTATGCCTAATTTTCTCACCAGTTCCCAGAGAAGCAAGGATGCTTCATCCAAGCAAGCCCTATTTTTTTAGTGACCATAGTATAGTCCAATCTCATGTAAGGGAAATGGATTGTTGCAATTAATAGAGCTCTGAGCGGCTCTTTGTGAATCTATAACCCTAATATTATTGTGCAATGAAGCAGTTGGCTTCTTCTCATTTTAAGGGTCACCATAACAGCTGTGAATGCTTCTATTTCAGGCCCAGTTAGAATACCTCTGACATGTAAAGTCCTACTCCACTGGAAGAGAGATGGGAGTGTCCCGTTCACTGCATCACGCACAAATGAGAAATGAACACTCGGGCTCCGTGAGTTACCCAAGGGCGCGTGGCTCCTCCCCAGCTGGCCTGACTTCTGGTGCCCATGGCCTCCTTGAGCCTTGCCAGGTGGCGTGTTTTCTCTCGTGTCACCACAGCAGCTGAGAGGCAGAGGGCGCCCTCCTGGGTCAAACCCTTAAGTTCACTCCTCAATAGAACCAGGTGCCTGTTTCCTGCCTGAGCAGCCCAGCCAGTCAGCACTGGAGACCATGAAGGGGCGTAAACAGGTTCTCCTCCCTCCAACGTGAGAGGCAGCAGCCCCGCCTCGCCACCCGCTCAGCATCCTCAACGTAGGGCGATGGAGGTGCCGTCGACAGACACCAGCCCAAACTCGGTGTCGAGACCAAACAGGCTTCAGGAGGAAAAGAGCAAAACCACTTATGCCCTGGACTCTGTTTAGAAACAATCTGCCATAGACATTTTCCCAGAGAAATATCAAGTTTTGTTTACATAAAAACCTGTACGTGAATATTTGCACCAGCTTTATTTGTAATAGTCGAACACTAGAAATGATCTAAAAGTCCTTCAGTGTATAAGCGGTTAAACCAACTGCGGTCTATCCAGCCCACGGAATGGTGCTGGCAACAGACAGAGAGGGAATATGATATGGTGACAACTTGGATGAATCTCAAGGGAATGATGCTGAGTGAAAAGAAAACCAATCCCAGAAGGTTACACTGTGTGATTCCATTATATAACATTCTTGAGATGACAGAATTATAGAAATGGAGACCAGGTTAGTGATTGCCAAGAGGAGGAGGAGGGGACGAGGGAGGCTGCCGTGGCAGGAAGGAGGAAACACGAGGGATCCTTGACGTGATGGAACTTTTTTTGTCTCTTGACTGTGATGCTGGTCACAGAAATATACACATGCAATGAAACTGTAACGCTGCACTGAACTAATACCCACCCCCAACACACACACATACAAAGGGTGTAACCTAATAAGATGGGTGGATTTATATCAGTGTCAGTCTCCAGGTTAGGAAATTGTCTTATAGTCCCACAGGGGGAACTGCATGAAGGGCGCACAGGATCGCTCTGCATTATTTCCCACAACCGCACGCACATCCACAATTCTCTCAAAATAAAACGCTGAAAAATCTCCGTCAGCCCCAACTTAATTTCTTCCTCCTTTACTATGGGCTACACTTAGCGGCTTTCTTCCAAGGAATAGAGGATGGAAAAGAAAAACAGATACTAACTTGACATGAAGACATCTGGCAGACGCCCCCTTACGCAGACGATCAACGTCAGCGTAACCAAGGAAAGTCGTGTTGACCATCCACCCGCTGCTTCGAGTGAGGGGAAGGTCACTTCACCTCAGTCATTCTTCCCCAAAACCCATGACCCCAGTTTAATCTTGAAAAAATACCAGACGAACTCAAATGGAAGGACATTCTACAAAATACCAAGACTTTTTCATAACCTTGACATTACTGAAAACAAAGTAAGAATGAGAAACGGTCATGATCGAGACATGTTAACTAAATGCAATGTGGTGTCCCCCACTTGGATCCTGAAATAGAAAAAGGACATTGGTGGGAAAACTAGTGAAATCAATACAGTGAGTAGTTTACTGAATAACATTGAAGCAATGGAATATAGTATTTTCTACCCTCTCAGGCCCAGCTCAAAATCTTCCTCCTTCAGGAAGGCCTCCGTGACCACTGACTACCCTGCCTCATACGGATATTTCTCAAACCTGTAGTGAGGAAATATAGAAGCAAATGAGTCCTTTTTTGTCCCTGCCTCAGACAACCTGCTGGCTATTGCTGGGACTTTCCTGCACTTCTAATCTACTAGATTCAAACTCAACTAGGTATATGAAGAAGCCTGAGCTAGCCTGATGGATGATGAGAAAAAAAACATGACCCATTCACCCACGTCACCTCTGTCAACAGCCTGCTAGCTACCGGACATGAGAAGGAGGCCATCCAAGATCATCAGCTGCTAGCCAACCCACCAACGGACCACAGACACACACAGAGACCCAGCAGAGACCATCCAAGACCAACAGAAGAATTGGACATCTGAGTCTGGCCCAAATTACCAACTTACAGAATTGTGAGTTAAATAGGTGTTTGTTTTAAGCTATTTTAAAAAATTAACCAGCCCCTAATATAGCCATATATTTAGATTTTTATCTATATCTACACATGAGATATGAAGTTGAATTTTACAATCATCTCTTTCATTTATTTCTCAATATAACCTCGTGAGATTAGAATTCTCATCTCTGTAGTACAGGAGCATGAGGCTCAGAGAGGTTAAGTGACTCGCTTAAGACTGCGCAGCTCGTTGACTTCTGAGAGTCGAATCCAGTTCTTCTGAGGACAAGTCCAGCATTTGACTTTCTCACATTTCGATCCCTACTCAGCTGCTGCCTTCTACTTCCATATAGTCTTCATCGGTATATCCTATTTCTCCAACTAAACTATATGACTTTCAGTCTAGCTCCTATCTTAATCTTGCCATCACTCTTCATAATATCGAGCACATGGAAACCTCAGCATACTCTAGTTAAATTGAATTAAGTTAATCTCTCAAGAGCTTCTGATAGGCTCCTCTCTCCACAGCCTATGGCAGTGCCTCAGCAGTGGTCGGTTACTGTTCGTGGGGATATTGATGATGTTTGTCATGTATTCTGACCTTGGAGCTACTGGGTGCGGAGAGATCAGAGTGTAGCCGTTATTCAAAAAGAGGAGGTTATTACCAGATCTCTCTCTCTCCCTTCACAAAACAGGAATGTGGCATCAGCCACATCTTTCCTTCACTGACCAGAGCCGTGCAGAACAGACAGGTGGCCATAACACTGGGAAGTGAGAGCAGGCAGCCAGGAGGCCACCCTTCTCCCCACAGAGGGGCCTTACTCCAGGCAATCAGAAAAGCCTGGCTGAGCCAGCTGAGGCTTGAATGACAAACAACTTGAGTACAAATCTGGGGCCACCAACTAGCTGGTTGACCTTATCTGCTCACTCAACCTCTCTGGGCCTCAAAGTCCTAGTCGTGAGAATGTCAGTGAGCCCACGTGTGGCCTGCCTTGAAATCACTGACCCTCCTCTCCCCTGAACTCTTGCAAATGTGTCTGATGTCTCTGTTTTTCTATAATGAACAACTTTTTCCCCATTTCATCTTTGGGGTAAATTTGGATTTCCCTTTACAATAGCCAGGTTTCTCAAAAATGAGGTTAATGACTTCTTTTCTAATTGGATTCCCAGAATTGAGAGTTGGGACGTGCCCAGGCTCATAGACCCAAAAGGCTGGAGGAGCACACACTGAGAGCAAATACTCGTGGTTCCTGAGCCCGCTCCAGTGGTCTGGGAGGGACAGCTACTGAAAATAAGAAGGTCCTGCCCAGTTATCAGCCCACTAGCTGGTGTCCGTCCACGCAGTAAGATGTGA
The DNA here is from genome assembly GCF_000325575.1 of Pteropus alecto. Taxonomy (NCBI): domain Eukaryota; kingdom Metazoa; phylum Chordata; class Mammalia; order Chiroptera; family Pteropodidae; genus Pteropus; species Pteropus alecto. Next base: position 2,955,405 of record NW_006429864.1, on the reverse strand, counting down.
CGAGCCAAGGAGGACACCCTCACTCCCCTCCAAGCGTCCGCTGCCATCGCCGAATGACATTCTATCACCCAGGGAAGCGTTCTTTGGGTCTCAGCTGTTTTATCCTGAGGGTCCGAATGCAAACCACGGAGCCCTGGAAATGGTGGGCCCCAGGAGCTCTGAGATGGCACCTGGAAGGAGCGGGGTTGGTGAGTTCTGTTTGTTTAAGGGAAGAGGGAGACGCAGGGATAGAAGAGAATGAAAGGCCTCTGAGAGGGAAGAGGCAAGAGGCTACTTACCTATTTTATAGTTTTGACAAGAGTTAAGCCTAGAAGGAAGAGTGGGCCCCACTGAGACTGTGAGTGAGTGAGTGAGTGAGTGAGTGAGTGAGCGAGCGAGCGAGCGAGCAAATACAAGAGGGGATGGTGTGTATTCAAAGTAAATTTGGAAAAAACAGAGCTTTTCAGACCAATGAGTTCTCTATCTCTTTATTATGTTAGGAATCGGTAATCAGGAAGCCAGGTTTTTCCTGATAGTTCTGATTTCAAATCTTCTATTAGATCACAAGCCGTCCTTTTTTTGTACGGAAAATACCAACAGAGAATAAAGCTATGGATTTTCTGCCTTCAGGGACCTTGTCAGCCTTGCTCATCTCTGCCCCCCAGGCGTCACCGTGCCCAGAATGTGATAGGCACCCAGTCGGGTTTGGAGGTGGTGGTTGTTGTTGTTGTTGCTGTTTTAACTGCACTGAACTGTTGAGTCGAATTTCTCTAGAAAAGAACAAGATCACTCTACCTAGCAGAGGCCATTCCCAGGAAGCATTGCTCCTCCATCATGCTGTTGTCTGTTCTAGAGAGGCAAGCTGCCGTCCCCAAGAAGGTTGAGGGGGCGGGGATAAAAGGCCTCTGGTCACAGATGAGCAGAAGTTTCCTTTGCAATCTGCTGCCCAGCCCATCTCTGCCCCAGACCTGCATCGTGGGCTGCGGCTGTCGGGAGAGAAGCTGCCAGAACAGTGTCGAGATGGCTGGATGGCCGCCCGGGGCTGCCCTCTAAATCATCTCAGCCAATCAAGCACTTAATGTTCTCTGTTCCTCAAGAATGTTGCACGTTGGCGCTGCCCATGTATCTTGCAAGTTTTATCTTCAACATCTTATAAATCATCCATTAAATACCTCCCAACTAATGCACATGGCTGTTGTTCTCAGCCAGCCTGGAAAGTGCACAAATCAGTTTTACTGCATATTAGTCCTGCCCAGTGGGCTCTAAAAAAATAAAGAAGAAAGCAGAAAAAGGAAAAGCAGCACTTGGCAGCCCCTGCACAGCTGCTGGTGTGGCCTTGGAGGCCAGTGATGGAGCGTGACAAAGCAAGGTGTGGGCACCAACACCTGATCTCCAGGATCTCTTCTTAACACTGGCGTCAGGGCTGCTGGCCCTGCAGTGTGGTGGCCTGTGGAGCAGAAGGCAGCCGCTCACAGACCTGCCGGGCACTGGTTCTGACCAAGCCAAGGAGGAAGCTCTTTGCTCGGAAAAGAGGACACCGGCCTAGGAGATGGTCGTGGGTTCGAACTGTCCTTGCCCCTCTGACAAGTCGCCCTGCCATCCCACAGCGCAGTCTCTGCATCACTCAAGGGAAAATAATCTGCAATCTCATAAGAAATTTATGATTTTCAATAGAATGAAGTATGAAAATACCGTCTCTATAACAAAGTAGGTATTCAGTGAGTGAAACGAAAGAAGTACCAGTTTCGATGTAAGCTTTAAGCAAGCTAGGTTGCCATCGCAACCGGGTAGAGGTGCTGGATTTAGTCTCTAGCCACACCAGACCCTGGGATGGCTTCCCCTTCACTCCTAACGAGACATGGGACTTTAAGCAAGCCGTAGATGTGTTATCTGATCTGTGGGTGCATCATAATAAAACTTCTGCCTCAATTCAGAGTTGAGACCAGATAATTCCTTCTAATGGGTGTCTGATGTGTGCAGATTTAGGCGGGGAAAAGAATGAGCCTGAGGGTAGAGCAGCAAAGGTACTGAACTCCAGCCCAAAGACCTGGGTTCGAGCCCAGCTCCACCTGGACTGGCTACATGATGCTGGGGAAGTCTCACCAATTTTCTGAGCCTGCATTCCAACAACTATGAAAGGAGAGCATTCGGCTATATCACTGGTTGAAAGAAGATATTTAATCCCAGAACTCTCATTACCAAACACAAATTTGTGGATGCTTAATATGAAAAACAGTGAAACTAAATTTACTTTGGTTAATACTACTTGGGGGTTCTGAGGCCTTGCATGTTATTTCTTTCCCTGGCTTCCCCTCGGAGACCCCTGAAGCCCCTCTGATGAATTCCTAAGACACCCGTGGAGGATAATTTGTAAACAATTGGTCCGGAAAGAAGCTAACTTGCCATCACCATGGGAATTGTTCAATGAACCAAGCTGTATCTGTACAATAAAAGACTACACCGCAGTTAACAAGACTAAGGCAGACGTGGATGTAGCAACGTGGAAAAGTATTTTACTAGGTGAGAAAAGCAAGGTGCAGAGCAAGACATACAGAGTACAACCCCACTAAGGCCCATGGGCGCGCACATGCACACACACGCACGCACACGCACGCGCACGCACACGCACACACACGCACACACGCACTTACCGAAAGAGCTCCAAAGAATATACACTAAAATTCCAACCCTGAGTGGGGTGTGTGTGCGTACTAGTGAAATCACTTTTTCACTTTGACTCTAGTATTTGAGGTTTTGTTCTTACAAAAAAAAAAACAAAACTTCATATGTTGTATGATCAAAAAAAAAAAAATAGAGACAGAGTGAATCCTCAAGCTCATTTTCCTTTTCAATGTCACTTCTGAAAGCAGACGTTGTTGTGGGAAGTCCCTACCAGCACAGAAAGCATCCAGTTGTCCCTAATTGGAATAATGGGTAGACCTCGTCCCGGGCTGCGTGTGCCTTCCCTGGGCTGTGTGATTCAGGACGTGACAAGCGGCCCGTGGCCTGCAAACAGCTCGTCACCAGCCTGCCCACACCCACAGTGCCCTCCACTGTGTGAAACCGCTATTCCCATCACTGGGCCTCCACAAAAAAGCACCTGGTGCCGGGAGGGTAAGAAGAGGCAAGCTCCCATGGGTCAGCATAGTCGTCATGTCATATGTTGAAAATGGAGACAGCTAAACCCTTTCACAGCATCATATGTGACCTAAGAATCAACCTGGCAGAACACAAAGCGATCACAGTCATTTTCAAGCCTTTGTTATATATGGTCCATGTTTGTACCAAGAAGTATATCATAGATGAAGTATATCATAGGAAAGAGCTGGCCCAGGATTTCAAGGCTTTGGACAATCAGTATACATATGTATATATATACATATATATATGTGTGTATATATATATATACAGGTATATATGTATATATACATATATACACACATATATACACACATATATATACACATATATATACACGTATATATACGTATATATATGTGTGTGTATATATATAATATATAGTTTCCCCAGAAGCGAAGCTATAGAGATGAAATTGTAAAATGTGTGTGTGTGTGTGTGTGTGTATATAATATATAGTTTCCCCAGAAGCAAAGCTATAGAGATGAAATTGTAAGGAAATACAGAACTTTCTGAGAAGTCGTGTTGATTCCAAGGAAAGGGTCATTTACAATAGGGAGAGATGAGATGTGTTAGCACACATCCATGGGAGGCTGAAACTGGAAAGAATTCTTCAAATTAGTCTCAAGTAACAGTTATTCAGCAGCTATTATGCAACAAACCCGAGCTAATCACTGCCATGTATGTTTCGTGCCTAAGTGTCTTCATCTCTAAACTCGACAAAAAGCCGGAGCAGCAAAACCTCAGGTACCTCACAGGTTTTATGCCCAGAGGAGGGAAAGGATAGTTACAGACCCAGGAACCTGTCAAGATTATGTTCAGAGATGTTCAACCTGGGATCAAAGGATGCGTTTTGAACCCAAAGGAGATGTGTCCCAATAAATCAGTCAAGGATAAATTTGGCAGCAATGGGAGACTTGGAGAGTGGTATTGTAAATGGGATAGACGTTTATGTCTGCCTCCAGGAAAAGCACTGCTGCGGTAGGTAGTCTGGTCCCACACGGAGGCTCTGTGGTGGTCATCAGCAGCCAGGTTCCTTCCAGGTTTTCGCTCATCATCCTAGCCGTGGCCTCACCTTAGCGATTCGAGTGTGCTGCCTGAGCGCCGTCACGCAAGCAGCCGGATAAAGAGAGAAGGAAGAAGGCTTTCCAGGAGTGCCATGAAACACCTCAATATCCATCTCTTTGGCCAGAATTTAGTCACATGACCACACCGAGCGGCCGGGACACTGAACTGCAGTCTTTGTGCTTCTTGGCTATCCCCTCCTAGAAATGTGTCTGGCTAAAAACCAGGGCACTGTTATTTAGGAATAAAGGGGAGATTGATTATTTGGTAAATAAACAGCAGACTCAGCCACACCCGGTGACCAGGAGTTGAAAGAAAGAGCTCTATCTGGTACAGAGGAGATGCTCAAAAATCGTGTGTTAGTGTGAACTAAAATGAACTGTTAAGAGAAATAGAGGGGTAAGGTCAGTGGTCCCCAAAGGTGTGACTTCTAGGGTGAAATCCAAGACTGGTGTCTTGGGGGCATTAAGAGGTAACCCAGTCAGAGATGAAACCAACAAACTACACATCTGAGGTCCGCATTGCCCTGCGTTCGGGCTTCACAGGCTCTGCGTGGAGGTTTCAGGCTTCACGAGGAGATCTGCTCTGATGTCAAGGATGGTGTCTTAACAACTTGGTTGTTATTTCCATCTTCATGGAAAATGCCCGTTACAAGATGCCTGTCACTCTTTTTTTTTTTTTTGATGATTAGTCCTGAGTATGAACAGAGCCTCACGCTTCGATTCTCCAGGACCCTGAAACCTCCCCAGTCACCAGCAGCCCCCTACTCCCACTTCCTCAGTCCATCACTGGACTCGAAGCACCACGAACCAGGGACCTCATCTGGTTTCACCAACTATCGTGTCGCCCGCATCTTGCACAGTGCCAGGCGCTCAGTAAATACCTTGGAATGAATGAATGAGTCTATTCTTTTAGCTACCAGCAAATGGATCGTCCAAGAGGATGTGTTTGTTATATTCCTCCACTGGAGAATGTCTAAGTGACTCCCCAACTCATCATTATCATCCTCCAGGTGCCAACTGACAAACATCTCTCTCCCAGCCCATCTCTGACTCCTTCCTCTCCCAGCAGGCTGGCCTCCTCCCTGTGACTCCTCACGCTGTGTTGGGTGCAGACTCTAGTCTTCATTTCTGACTCTTTATCTCCCCTTCCCACCAAGCCCCCTCCTGCTGAGGACCAGCATAAAACAATTTTACACACTTTTCCATTCCTAAGAGGCTCAGAGAAGTCAGGTGACTTGTTCTTCTAGATTCCTAAGAGGCTCAGAGAAGTCAGGTGACTTGTTCTAGAGCAGCGTTCCCTGACATTTTTGGCACCAGGGACCAGTGCTCCTGTGAGAATCTAATGCCTGATGATCCGAGGTGGAGCTGAGGCGCTGATGCTAGTGCTGGGGAACAGCTGCACATACAGATGAAGCTTCGCTCGCCGGCCTGCTGTTCACCTCCTGCTGTGTGGACTGGTACTGGTCCATGGCCTAGGGGTTGGGGACCCCTGCTCTAGATCGCACATCTGAAGTGGCAGAGCTGAGGCTCCAGCCTTGGTGACTCAGTTCCAGGAGACATGCTTTCTCCAGGGCCTCACGTTCCTCCTGCCACTGACCCCTTGGGACATTGCCCCACAGCTGGCCTGCCTTGGCCTACAGCCCACAGCCGGAGAACATTCTCCCCTTGTTTTGCATGGACACGTGAGCATGCACATATTTGCCTCTCTCTCAATGGTTTTGCTTTCTCATCATCAGCCACAGTGAGTAATGCTATTGAATATATGGGACCTGCTTGTGCTGCTTGTCAGGTTATGAAATATCAGTGATGGCCACAAAGGCGAAGGGTTATATTCTTGTTTACAAATGTCACAACGGGAAACTGTTCTGAGTCACGTGTAGCAGAACAGCCCTGGACCTGCCACCAACCAGCTGGATAAACTCAGAAAAGTTGCCTCTTCTCCCGGGGCCTCGGTTTCTTAATCTGCAGATAAGGTGGTTAAATCAAAGATCTCTCAGACCTCTTTTCAATTAAGAGATGCCCTCTGTTGTTGAATTATGCTTCTAGGGGACATGGCCAGATCACACTCACTGCTCCACTCAGCATCTCCTCCCCTCCGTCCCCAAATCTCCAAGAATTTAGATGCGTAATTATTTCCCGGCTCCACCAACCTGCTTGACAAAACATTTCTCTGGCCAGCACCTGTCAGATGCCAGAGCACCCTCCCCCGCCCAACCCAAGCTCACAAGCCAGCCCGCCCCTGGGAGGAGGCTCAGAGGGGCAGTGGGGTCTCAGGGCTGTACCGTTTGTAAGTGCTGCCACCTCCTGGCCTGTCTGTCTCTGGTGCTCCAGACGCGGCTCCTCCAGCTCCCTGAGCTCCCTTGGACCAGCAATGCATCAAGGCAAGTGTACTTGTTTGTTATTTACACTATCGTCCCCAGGACTCCATCTGTTACCCTGAACCCTCTTTCTGATGTAATTGAGATTTTTTAAAGTTAGATGCATGAGAGCCCCACATCTAATCACTCACACTGTGTGCCCAGGCTCCAGGCTCCAGGCCAAGGCTCCGCAAAAGTAATAAATACCATGCACGAAAACTAGCCCGTCAGGCCCTTGGACAAGTGTTCTGGGACCTATAGCAGCCTGCAGCTCAAACCTGGCAGGGTGTTCTCATGTCTCTTCCTGGAACCAAGGCTGGGGCAGCCTCGGCTATTTAATCCTGCAGGTCACCCTCTGGTAATCCCCAGAGAGAGAAGCAATAGATGGTAGCTCCATCCAATCCAAGCTGTCTCCAGCTCTGCTCTGATTAAATCTGTAATCACCTACTCACCTGGGAGGCCCTGACCCAGATGCTTAAAAATATGGGTAGTACAAGATGACAGTCACAGCAATATTAACATCTCATAGTGTTAGATCTAGAAGGAATGGTAGAGATCAGCCGAGCTCACAAAACGCGGATGAAAACCCCTCAAAGAGGCGATTAAGTTCCCAAATTCACCCGGCCAATGAATGGTTGAGCCAGAACAAGCACTGGTGTTGCCCGATATACAGCCCAAGGCCCTTGTCTATTGCTCAGTGATAACTTATTTACAGCAGAGGCAGGAGAAGCAGGGGTAGCAGAAGAGCGTGCCAACTCGAGTGAGAAAACCTGGGCTCTAGTCTTATCACGTGATTTGGTGCTACCGAGCTTAGTGTCCACATATGTAAAATGTATGTGATATAGTCATACACATAAGGTTGCTGGGTATACTAAATAAAATAACAAAAATCAATCGTCTCCTAAGTCCTCCATCTCAGTTCCAGTATCTGTAACACTACATTTCCCTTCAGTTTGCAGTGCTGTCCATTCACTGCTCCCCACGCCCTCCTCATCTTTTCTTGTCCGCATCCCTCTCTCCGTCCCCGGCTCATTCCCCACATCCTGAGGACGCTCTGTTCCCTCCAGCCTTCCCACCTCTTTCTGTCATCTCCACCACTCTTTTCCACAAGATCTGGCCAGGAAGGTTTCATTTCTCTCTGTCTCGCTGGTCTCACAAGCATGGTTGGGACTTTCTTCTCATTTACTAGACACACTCAGTAAACCCACGATGCTTCAAAGAAATACCTGCTGCTATACCCCCTTTACAGCCCGCGGCCCTTTTAAGGTGGAGCCATTCTCTTTCCGAGGTAGGAAAAAAACGGTGTTGCCCCACCCCCCACCCTCACTCCTGCCACCTCTGTCTGTCTGATAACTACCGGTTCTGTTAGATTGGGGCATTTTAAGGGTCCCCCTGCTGCTGTTTCTGCAAATTAAGAGGTAACTTTTAAAAAGCACCTTTGACCGGAATTCTAGCACCTGCTAAGGAAGCTTCGGAATAATTAAATGCTGCCGTAATGGGGACGACAAGTTTCTGTTCAGGTGCGTGCGTGCGTGCGTGCGTGCTCACGTTCACATGCGCGCGCATGCGCGCGCGCCTTGCAGAGCCAAGTTCCAGCGGGAAGCTAAGGCCTCCCTGAGCTGGGCTGAGCTCCCAAATGAGAGAGGACCATCTCTCATCCGTGACACTTGCAGTCCATTAATATCCACTCACGCTCTGTGACAGAAAGGAGGGACTATAAAGAAGCAGTTCCCTCAGAGCTACGAATCTTGTCCTGATGCTTAGGTTCCCCCAACCTCCCGAAGGAAGGAAACACCTAACGTTCCAGGTATTTTAAGATTATAGCCAAGGCCTTTTTCATTTGATATGCATTCTAACCCTGAGCTTTTTATTCAGAAAACTGAACTCTAGCGAGCAACTTTTTCAGTAGGGGCCACACTGCTAATTTATGACAGTTACAAAGGAGAGACTCAGAAGCTAACATCGAGGTGCTCACGATCTTTCTCAGATAGCACACACCCGGGACAAGTCCCCTCCCTCTGAGCCAGTGACTAACTTGCCAACTCTGTGCCTTAGCCATCGAGGAGGCAGAAGAAGCTGGCCATCAACATGTATAGGACTGGCTCTACGCAAACAAATCTGATTCACGAAAAACCACATGGAAGAAGTAAAAGATAACTTGGCAATGGCTATTTGCATTACAAAAAGTCTCTCTACTTTATAAAATGATTCACCGTAGAATTCCCTTAAGCAACAAGCACTTTCATTGCATTAAAATATGATCCTATTTACCAAAATTCAAATTTTATACAACATTTCGAGAACATGTTATTACATGGGGAAGTACAGCTCTGCCTAAATAAGGCCCAAATGGCATCCCTGGGGTAAGTCCAATTGTAGACCAAAGTGAATTTTCATCTGTGTTGGTAAGAAGTTCCCCAAACATAATTGCAGTGTATTAACCCATTCTGAATTGATGGATTCTTATAAAAAATAGAAACCCCACTTGTAAACAACTCAAACAAACTCCAAGATCATTCCCTTCCTTTGGAGCCCAAGGCATGTCCTCTAAGAAGCAGGTATGAGATCAGCTCAAGCCCCACGAATAGAGGCAGGAGTGGGCCCCGCACCCAACATGGGGTGTTCACTCCAAACCGAATTATATTCCCACCTCTCTCTTTCTGCCCACGTGGGACACACTTCTTCAAAACAAGTAGCAGTGCCAGACACCCACGGTGGGCAGGAAAGCTATGCCTCTCCGTGGCAGGAGGAGGCAGGTAACATCCAGCGCCCCCGTGTACAGCCTGCCTGTGTCCTGTCCCTGAGCGAAGTGCGGACAGAGGCCACACAGAGTCCTCCTTCAGGCTGCAAGTCTGCATGCCACCCCTCTCCTGAGGCCCCAAGGCCATGGATAAAGCCTGGGGCAGACATCTGAGTACACAGCTCACCTTCTTGTACAATTGTCACCTCCCCTATCAACTGCAGCCCCTTTCTCCCTGCCAGCTTTGCAGTCTTGACACTCATAAAACAAGACTGCCCTGGGAGACTACATGTCTCCCTGGATCCCCCGCCCCGCCCCGCCCCGCCCCCCTGAAAACTCCCCTGATTCTCGACTTGGGGGCGATGGTGCGTACTGCAGCCAGGCCACCGTCCGCATGCTGTGTTGCCGCCATCGGCCATTGGTGGGGCATTGGATTTCATCGTGTTTTTTCTCCCGGCTTTCTTCTGCTGGTGCAGCGGCTTCTTCACAGTCTCAGTCCAGAAGAAATCTTTTCATTATGGCTCACAGCTGTGATCCTCAGGTTAAAAGAAATTACTCATAAAAGGGCAGCCTGGGTAGAAAGCAGCAGCATCAGAAGCAGCGCGGGCTTCCAAGGGAGAGGGGACTTCAAGGATTTATTGACACGAGGGAGATCACAGCTCTGGCTTCAGGCCCAGCTGCTGACATTTGCGATAGATTTAGACACCGCAGCTTGGGTTGGAATTATTTTTTAATTCCAACTAAGAGTTTGGAGTGAGGTGTTCTGATCTGCTCTTGGCGGTTTTGCTGATGCCCAGGCAAAATTAAGAGGGCGCGATGAGAATTGTTTCCTCTCTCGTCTTCCCTGGTTCCTCCTGTCTCCTCTTCCCTCCTCTCTCTTTTCTCCTCCGTTCTAACCCCACCTTGTAACTTGGCTTCTTTTTCCTCTTCTCCTGGCTCCTCTATTCTTACGTCGTCCTGCTCCTCAGAGCAAGTTCTCTGGAGCAGCTCCAGGAGAGGACCGAGGGCAGAGCCACTCACGGCTGGAAGGCCAAGGTGGCCGGGTCGGTGCTCAGCTTTCAGGTCTGGCCTCCCCGTTAGCCCAGCACCCAGGTCCGGGCAGGGAGAGACGGGCACGAGAGATGCAAGGACCTGTGCCGCTTCACTTATGTAGAGCTTCTTACTTCTTTAGAGTCTGCTCTAAAGTTGCAGTCCCTTCAGAGCTTCGCCACAACCCCCACCCTACCCCCAGTAAAGCAGCAAAGACGTTGATGTTTCCACTTCACAGAGAACCTGCAGACCTCCTTAGAAAATATTCATGGAGCCAGCAGGCTGGACCACCGAGGAGGAGGTTGTTGAGTTTTCTCTGGTCTCTCGGACGCTGAAACCCTAAAATCACAGGTCAGAGTGCAGGAGACTCTCAGGATCAGCTACTGCAGCCCCATCACTTTCCAGGAGAGGATGCCAAGGTTCGGAAAGGAAGCATAGCTTCTCCTAGGTCACACAGTGCTTCTCAGACAAGGCCAAGCCGGAAACCGTATCTACTGCCTACTACACCGAGGAAAATCACAGACACCATTTTTCTCTGTCCCTCTACCCTTTAAGCGGTGTGAAGGGCTCTGCTATTGGCCAACAATGTGAAAAGGGCTACGATTAATTGAGCAACTGCAACTGCTAATGCCAGGCATTGGGGCTGTGCAGGGAGGTCAAATGTTCTGTCCCACCTACTACTCACTGTGCTGCTGGTTATATTTTATTATCCTTTCTGAACATCTGAAGCTCAAAGCTGTTAAGTGACTTGTCCAAGATCTCAAAGCTGATGGGATTCATCCCCTGTCCCTTCTGTCTCCATGACAATTCTCTCCATAATCATAGGACTGAGGACAGCACTAACTGCTGTCCATAAAAGGGGTATTCCAGAAGAATGGTTGCCCCTCAGATCAAACCACGCATCCCTGGGGAAAGCCAGGCGCAGATATAGATATTTAGAATCGAAGGCATCGCGCTGGATAGAGAGTGACACCTTGCTTCATCTCCTTATTCACAGAGCCTTGCTTCTGGCTTTCAGAGAAGAGCTGAGTGGGCTAGGGTGTGTGTCTTCTAGCTGAGCTGCTGGTGAAAATGTCTTTTTAGGCTGCATTTTGATGACTGTCATGGAATGATTTATGGGATGATGGAAAAGGACCGTTCTGTTTTTCTAATGGATCCTAGGAATCTGGCAAAGGCTGCTGGGGTTGTTATTCAGATTTTTCATGCACCACTGTGAGATTCTATGCTGTGTTCACCGTTATATATAGATTGCTTAAGCTCACTGTTGCACCTTTTCTGTCTGAGGAAACAGAGCCTAGGACAGGGCTGCGAGCGACACCCAAGGAGGGCTCTCCCTGCCCTGGGCCCCTGGCACAGCCCCTCCCTGGGCAGAGCCAACTGAAAGCCAGTGTCCTCCCAACAAGTTGGGCTACTGAATCGATATTTGAGAAGCCGTAGAAAAAGTGATGACCACGTAGGGGAGAAGAAAAACAAATCTTTTTGGCATCTTCTCCTCGCTTCCCATTTTAGTTTTCTCCAAAATTTAACATGCATTAGGATCTCCTAGAAAACTTATTTTCCGGGTCCCGTTGTCCCAGTGATTTAATTCGGTAGGTCCAGAGCGAGACCAGAAACCAGCACTTTCATAAAGGTTCCAGGCGATGCTGATGAGGAGGCCGAGAAGCCCCAGTATGAAGACCAGCCCTGAGCGCTTCTGGCAGAAGGTCTGAGTTTTGCTGTGTTCAGAAGCGGGCAGTGGAGAGGGCACTGGCCTGGCTGTCAGGACACCTGAGTTCCCATTCAGCCATGACACTAGCAAGGTGGGACTTCAGAGGAAGGAGGGATGGGTGCTCTGGTGAGTTGTTAGTCTTCCGCCTGAGGGTAATCATCTCCACATCTGTGAAATTCATGATGGGGCGGCGTGGCTCTGAGGTCCCTCCCAGCTCTACCAGACCAGAGCCTCGGTACCAGCACCCCACCCCAGACAGCCACTCTAGAAGTCATTTCTGGAGCTGGGGTGTGGGTGGGGTGAATATTGGCAAGCCAGGTTAGGAGAGAGAGGGAAGGGGGAGCCAATTATAGGATAATTTTTTTGCGTGCTTTAGATTCATTGCCTCATCTAATCTCACAAGAACCCTGTACGATAGTGCTCTGGACTAGAGGGTCGAGCTCTTCCCTGATCATGAATCACATTGTGAGGTCTCCTCTTTGACCGGGCGGGGGCTGCTCCACCCCCAGCCATGGCAGCAGAGTGTCTGTGGTGCGCTGCAGTGTGCGGAGGGTACTGGAGCAGCCAGCCTTGCACAGTGGCAGTGGCAGCGGCAGCGGGCCTAGGCCGGCGGCTCGGGCTGGCTCCACCCCGTCACTGCACTGCAGACACATGTTCCGCCACATGGCTCAGCGAAGAAGGAGAGGAATCACTGCCTCCTGTAAGGGGTCCCGGACCCTGTGCAAGGGCCGATGACACTGCCGGATGATAATGAACCCTCAGGGCATTTGTTACCACTTAATCATTTCCAAGGGAAATGCTGAGCATGTCATCGCTGTGCTGGGTTAAGCGAGGGGCCGAATGCTAAGCGCGGCTGGATGCAGCGGGGAGTGGCCAGGTTCCACAGATCACTCCACTGCTACCTTTGTCTGGCAGGTTTACAAAGTGCAGGGCTTCCGAGGATCCCACGCAGTGTCTGCACGTGTCTCTGGTCTGGCCAGGGTTGGGGGCAGAAGTTGGGGTGTCTGGTGCATGGCGGTCCATATTGCCAAGTCATCCTTCAGAAGCTCAGTTCAGGTTTCCCGTCTAAGAAACAAAATCCTGCACCGTTAGAGCTAGGTGACCCTGGACGCCATCCTGCCTAGCCTTTGCCAAAACGTTGTCCTCGTAGCATTTATCCACCCAGATGCTCCATAAAAAAAAAAAAATGTTCTGTGGTCAGAGAAGTTTTAGAAAAAGAAACTGTATCGATTCTGCAGTGGGAGACTGTGCGCATTAGCATAGTAAGATCTCTAAACGATGCTACAGTGAAGAAACCTGCTTATCCTTATTCTGATATAAATGCTCTAAGGAAGAAAATGACTTGCCCAAGGTCACATAACAAAGTTTAGAACTAAAACCCAGGTCCCCTGAGTCCAGCCTAGCACTCACTCTGCACCACAGTGAAAGGAGATCCCTTTGGCAGATTTCCCAAGGCCTTCGACCACTGAGATTAAAGAGAGAGGTCAAGGTTAAACCGTCAGCTTAGATCGCCCAAATAGTCCATCCATAGGCACTTTTCAGAAGTCTGTGGTCCACAAAGGCGATGAAAGTCAGGGGGGCGGGGACAGGGGTGGGGCGGGGAGCACAGGGAAGGCATGGATGAGGAAAAGTTCTACCTGTGTCGTTTTTCTTGTCCGAGTCACAACTGCATATGGGTGCAAGCAAATTTTGTCTCCAAGGACATCAACTGGGATTCTTTCACCAACATGTAACCATCAGAAACAGGCTGGGAAGAGATGATTTGATTATGTTGTGAATTAGAGTTTTGCAAATATGCATTTAATTTAGAATTAATGGGATGCGTGTTTCGTGAATTAATTGGAAAAAAAATGATCATTAAACACAAATTCACTGATGTTTGACAAGTAGGTAGTAAATACCTATTTTGCACATGGCAGCTAATTCCCAATAAATGTTCCTTTCAATAACCAGCTGGTTTTAATTTAACGACTAGATTGCTGTCTGGTGAAATCAAAATGGAGAATCGGTAAACCTTCGTGGATGGCAGGGCTCAGCACCCCTCGCCATCTGCCCTGGAGACTGTGTGCGTAGGAGAAGTCTCAGGACAGCCTCTGGAAGCCCCTGACCCCAGCACAATTTCCAGCAGCCCAATTCCAAGCAGCCAAGGGCAGGCTGACAAAACAACTAGACTGTGTGTGTTGTGTCTTTTCTGCCAGGAGTTCCCTTCCCTCACTGTAACCTTGGCAAACCACTCAAACGGCAAGCCTCACTTCAAACATCCCGTCCTCTGTGTAGCCATTTTGGATGCCTTCAGACTGAGTGAGTCCCTGCCTCCCAAGTACTCCCATAGCACTATGTGCCCCTTTCACGGCATTAAAACCCGCCAACTCCTAAAGGGCAGGTTCCCGGCATGTCGCAATAATAACTATTAAAGCAACAACAATCTGGCAAGGCTGCTATTTGCCTTCTCAACGTCCATTTCTCCTTCCTGTTTGTAACAGAGCCTGGATTTTACTGAAGACAGCCGTAAGACTACACTTCCCAGCCTCCCTTGCAGCCAGGCTTGACCAAATGATTAAGTTCTGGCCAGTGAAAGACAAACATTGTGTTGACTTGAGAGATGGTTCCATAAATGGAGCTGACTTAGCTGAGAGGTGGTCTTTTCTGCCTTTTTACACCCTCCATCCTCACCTCACGCACACACTTGTGCTGGTTAGAATATGGACATAATAGCTAGCTCTCCAGCAGTTATATTGGATTACAATGTGACCTTCAGCATGGAAGCCACAAAACTGAGGATGTAAGGGCAGAAATGGAGGAAGAATCTGGGTCCCTGGTGACTTTTTGGCGCCACCATATTATTCTTGGATTGCCTGTCTCCATACTTGTTTTACAGGAGAAAAACAAACTCCAGTTTGTTAAAGCCACTATTATTTAGTTAGAACTTACTATTATTTAGCCAAACTTACTCTGACGAATGCAGACGATTGCCAGGAATATTTATGAATGCGTCAGTGTGTGAATAAGTATTTATGTTTATTCTAACCTCACCCTCAAGACAACCCAATGAGATCGATATCTCTATTTTATAGGTGAAAAAAAAGAGGCCCACAGATGTTAAGTAGCAAAGCCAAGGTCACACAGCTGGTAATTAATCAGGTTTAAAATTGCATCTATGTCTATCTGATTCCAGGATTAAAACTCTTCACAAGCACAGCCTCTCAAATGAATGACCCAGTGGCTGTCCAAAGAAGCCATCGATCCGAGAATGATACTAGGACCAGCTCAGCCTCTAACTGTCCTTGGACAAACATGTCACCTCTCTGTGACTCAGTTTTCTCACCGGTGAAATGATAATGTTCACTACTCTCTATTGTGCACTTTCTATCCGTCAGGAACTCTTATAAGAATCTTACAGGTATTAACTCGATCAGGGCTCACAGCCACCCTGAGGGAATTAATGCTGCTAATATTCTCACTTTATAGATGAAGACATTGAGACTGACCTGGAAGTTAAGTACGTTGCTCAAGATTGCAACGTTAGTAGTAGACTAAAGGAGAGCTGATGGACCCAGGTCCATCTGCCTGTCTGACCCTTATGATTCACGCTGAGATCTCCCTTAACGGCATCCGAGTATTCCCCTTGTACCCATAAGGAAACGGAAGTTTCAACTGCTGAGTGATGGAGCCAGGACTCAAAACTAGGTCCATCTAACACCAAAGCCAAATATTTGAGTGAAGGGGAAGGTTAGAGAAGCTAGTGTCTGAAGATGAGACTGTGCCGCTTCCAACTAGCTCTAAACCCAAGGCTGGATTGGCTGTGGACCTGAAAGGAAGTGAAGCGAAGCCAATTCAGGCGCACGAGAGCAGGGCAGAGGGGACCCTGCACCCCGGATCCGAGTCTCGGTGACCTTCCTGATCTCGAGGCCATCTAGGCTCACCCACGGCTGTGTCTAGAAGAGTGCCTTACACTTAATGAGTACTTAGGGACTGTATGAGCGCCTGTGGCTGCCACAATAAATTACCACAAACCTGGTGGTTTCACAACAGAAATGTCTTCCCTCTCAGTTCTGGAGGCCAGAAGTTTGAAATCGAGATGTCGGCAGGACCAGGCTCCTTCTGAAGGCTCTGGGGAAGGATCCTTCCTGCCGCTTCTTAGCTTCCAGCAATCCTTGGTGTCCCTTGGCTGGTAGATGCCTCACTCTGATCTCCACCTTCTTTGTCACATGGTGTTCCTCTTGTGTGTCCTCACAAGGACTCTACTCATTGAGTTTGGTCCAGCCTAATCCAGTATGACCACATTTTAACTTGATTACATCTCAAAAACTGACTTCCAAATAAAGCGACATCATAGGTACCGGAGTTAGCGCCTCAACCTATCTCCTCAGAGAACACAATTCAATCCACGACAGGGACCGTTTGCTGAGTTTCATTCAATATGTTGACTCTCTGCAAAGGAGTTATTTCCTGCAAGGAATCATGAGTGAGGCCAGCCTTCACAGTGCTGAAATGTGAAGGTCTCCCATAACAAACAAACAAACAAACAAACAAACAAAAAACGTGCATGTGTCCATGTATGTGTTCTTTGTGGCCTGCCACAATGTGGAATTTCACCCTTAGAGATTAATTCCTTGGGTAGTTTCCAAGAGGCTAGCCCTTAAGTTAACTGTCACTCAGGCTGAACTTGAATTCATCAGGATGCATCTGCAGAGTGAAGGGCAGTGAGATCACGCAAGTATGATCAGAAAGCCCGGGACAACCACTGGCACACAGAGTGCTGCCCTGGTGATGCAAATCTGCGTGGGTGTGGCAGGGCCTAGGGAGGCAGCGCAGGAAGAAGGAGTGAGATCTGAGAAGGAAGGAAGGAAGAGAACTATTTGCCTGGGTGAGCGGTTGGGCTCAGTGACTTTTAAGATTCTAAAATCTCTAACTCGTGATCTTCCTGAGAGATGGTGCTAGGAATGAATTGTGCCCGGCTCCTAAGCCAGAGGTGGTCAGAGCATGGTCAGAGGTGGGAGCGATGTGGTCAGCAGGCAGAGGTGGGAAGACCCCCCCTCCACCGGTGGGGAGTGGAGGGGGTGAAGCAGGGCTTCCAGCCCCAGCTCTTCCGCTTGGCAGCAGGGCAGAGTTACTTGCCCTCCTGGACCTTCTGCCTGTCAGTGAAATGGGAGCCTTGGCCATGGCCAGCAAGGCCCCTCTCAGGCCTGGGCAGATTTCCAGATCGTCTCACCTTTCTCCACCTGGCCGGGGGCAGGTCCTGCAGCCACGGTGCATTTACTTGCCATCATGCACTCGAAAAGTGGCTCTGAAGTCATAGCTTCTCTGAGAAGATGAAGAGAGAAGAAAAATGAGAGAGAATGAGGCCACAAATTAGCTTCAAGTTGTGGGGTGAAGGGCCTCCCGTCGGGAGAATGGCTCGCGGCAGACAGAGAGGAAGCAGACCAAGTGAACCTTGAGAGGCAACTTAGCCCTGCACGCTACACAGTCCACACCCAGAGTGAAAGCCGTTGGAAGATTCTGCCTCCGAATCCAGCCGTCTCCTCCCCATTAACGGCCCATCGCAGGCAGGAGGTATTCTCGCCCGCACTGTGATGCCTCTGGGTTATTGTTTTAAATTTGAGTCATTACAACAAATTACTGTACTTAGCCCTTCTCGACGAACTCCGAGGACTTGTCGTCACTCAGATGTCCTCTTCGCCTGCCTCTCCTGAGCCACGCTGACAAAAGCGAAGGAGGCCACCCCTGTCCATTTGCTCCCAGTGTACCAGGCCTCGGAGTGGGTGCTGAGGGCGGCCCTGTGCACACTTGTCACACTCCTTGGTTCTCTAAGCCATACAGTCTGTACCCTGCCTTTGGGAGAGAAGGCACTAGAAGCCAAATTAATAAAAGATCTGCCCCTTGCAGCGTCTGCTCCACGTGCAAAGCACCGAGTGAATCTAAGAGCACATGGTACCTCCTGCAGAAATTTAAAATGTAATCAGGGCGGGGGACATCTGCTTGGGGATGTTCTAACTCTGTCTTTGAGCCTGGGAACCTGTGAGCCATCCCACATGAACGGGGGGGAAGATGGAGAAAGCAGAGAGAATTGTCACCTGAACGTGGACCCCACCTCCAGGCCAAGGTTCCACCACAAGCCACGCACCGGGCATCGTGAAAGAGCCCTCCCTGGGCCCAGGCGACATGACTTGTAATCTGGAGAAAGGCAGAGTTCCAGGGAGCAGGCAGGGAGGTGACGTTCTGCACTAGCTGCCATCGGTGGAGTCTGCAGCTCTCCCTCATTTTCCCCAGAGACCAAAATGGCAGGCAGTTTTCTGGGTCTTGAGATATTATGAAGGCACTTTCCAGCTTCAGGGTGAAGCATCCTGTTTACACGTTCCTTTTGCGGGACTTTGCACATACGCACATTTACATCGCCAACTCCAAAAGCACTTTCTCTCAAAAGGATTAAACACTAACTTTATTGTCTTAACAAATGCTATTTTAAAAATACATTGTAACCACCACAGAAGAATTTACTTTCTAAAAGGGGCTTCCCGGCGTTTTCTCAAGCATTTACTTAGCTCATACCGTCAGGTACCCTTCTATGCAGTAAACAAATATGTCATCATAAAACTCCTGGAAGTCAGTGACTGTCCTCACTTTACATAGAAGGCAACTGAGATCCAAAGAGGTTACTAATTTGCCCAAAGTCACACAGCTAGTAGGTGGCAGAGCTGGGATTTGAACCCAGTCAGTTTGCTTCTCTGCTGTTCTGTGTACACTGTGGTCTTTCTTGCTCTCTCTCCTGTCCTGCCCTTTGCTTTGCACAGCAAGCTTTGTTCTCTGTTTTTCTCCCAGTTCCCACTATGGGAGAATGTCGCAGAGCTGCTGGGAATATGGGAGGCCACACAGGGAACGTGCTTGTGCACTGTAAAGTGCTAAAAAGTAAAAGGTATCTATCTATCACTGCTATCCACTCACACACTTCAGCATTGCTTCTTTCCCTCAGAGGCCTTAGCTCAGAAAAGGATTCCTCATCCCTCCTCGTTTATAATCTAAATCTAAATTGTCTATTTATAATCTAAATCCCCACACATCTTCTTTTCAGAACTGGAGCGTGTCTGGTTTTCTTTTCCCTAATCTCTGCCAAATGGCTCCCAAAGTCATTCTCCGGAGAGTGTTCTGAGCCCTCCACAGGTGTGGCATCACCTTCTTCCCACTCTCCTTTCCCAGGCAGACAGTCTCTTGTACTCTGATACTTTTTATAACTCTCCCCAGAAGCTTGTTAAGTACGCTCTCCGTGCATCTCTGCTCTGCCATTTCCCCGCCACCCCCGGCAATGCGGTCTAAGAATCTGTGTCCAAAAGTTCTTTCCTTTGTCTGTTCTGCAGCTTCCCTTCTGCGTTTTCAATCTCTCCGTCCTTCCCGTCTGCACGTTTCCCGACCGTGGACACTCTTGGCACCTTGCAGCTCCGCATGCAGGGACGGGAAACGGGATTTGGTCCCTGTCAATTGCTCCTGCTTACTTCTCTTTTCCTGGCCGACCTAGCTGCGACAGTCGGGCTGACCGCCTGGGGTCCTTCCCAAGCCTAATCTTCTATTATTTCGGGCTCTATGATCTCAAAGACCAGAAATATATTGGTTTCCAGTCTTCTCCAAAATGGATAAACCTAGTTTCCGGGATCCCTTCCAGAGGATGCATCTGCTCTTTATCAGCACTTCGCAGCTGACGCCCCGCAGAACAGCGTTCCATAGCGTGTCGCTGCGTGTGCAGAAAAAAAAAAAAAAATGTGTTCCTTGTTCAAATAACTCGGGGAAAGGTTATAAAAGAAAGGCCGTGCTCCTAAGTGCAGGACCCACGAGCCCTGCCTCTCTGAACAGCCATCCTGACCCCCCAAGGAGGAGCTAGAGGAGCGGATGGCCCACGCCTTTGTGGTCATAACTTGAGAGGATCCCCTGCAACTATTTCCCACAAGGGAAGCCCCTTAGATACACCCACTTGGGAGATTCTGTGAGTATCACGCTCGCATGCCGGTGGTCATCTCTCTTCCCTCTCCTCGCCCCAATAAACACTCTGGTCAAAAGCACATGCCCATCGTGTGGAGCTAAGACCAGAGACGTCCCCCGGATCAGGCAAACCCTGCAGAAGGAAGCAGATACGCCCTGCACAACAGTTACAGGTATTGTCACCCCATAAGACATTCTCTTTAAGGTATTTTTCTTAGATGTTACAGCTACTTTTTCTTCAACCGGTATGAGAGAGAGAAGGTCGACATTAAGCTGTGGACAAACAACACACATGGGCATACAGTCTCAGACACATGTACACACACACACGTACTCACAGAAAGCACACACACACACACACACACACACACACACACACACGCGGGGCTTTCAGAGTACAGTTAGCTCCTCAGAGATAACCACCCCTGAGCTGCCTGAAAACTAGAATAATTTGACATCTGGAAGAAAAAATGGCTTTTAGTCACAGAAATATGCATGTAGATATTGAGCCATTCACTTAAAAAACACCTTTTTTAAAAACATCTCTTGGGGAGAACTTCCATCTCTATCAGAATTCATAAAACAAAATACTCTGAACATGTTATGTTATTAAAATGTTAACATCAGAAACAGTGCAAGAGACGCCAGAGAGACCCCGGTTACCCAAAGAGGCTTCAAGGAGGGAAATCCCTGAGCAATTACGATCTTCAATAAGCTTTTACATTTTTATATAAAAATACAGCAATGGTTGGAAGATCATAGATATCGAGTTTCAGATGGCTGAGAATTGTTGGCTCAGGTAGCAATAGGAGAAAGGAAGGTGACAGTAGAAAGAAATGAATCTAAACTGAGATCACCTGCACAATGTGCCAGGAAACTAGCAGAGGCAGTGTGACGCCACCCCGGCCACCACCTCCCACGGCAGGTGGACCAGGCCCCCTTTCTGGATGTGGAAATCAAGCCTTAGAGAGGCTAAGGTACCTATTTCCATAACAAATGTCTAACCAACAAGCAAAAAGTGCTCTCTGCCTCCCCCACATGGGCCAGTGGACAGGGCCCTTCTGAAGCCAGCGGCTCGGTCTCTGCTCCAGCCTGGCTTCCTGACTGGGCTTGGCCTCCTTACATACCGGAAGTGTTGATGCCTCAGGATGACAGTTAGCACCTTCCTGAACGAGTGTTTACATCTTGGACATGAACGATGTGTCCCAGTTTCTTTAATACATGTCTGTGGTGACGCTAGATAAGTCACAATGGAGGAGGCCTCGTCTCTGAAGCTCTTTAGAGTAGAAACGAAAATATGGGCTTTGGAGCCAGATAAACTTGAGTTTGAATCCTAGCTCTGCCACTAACTGCCTAGGTGAATTCGAGCAGGATATTTAACCTCTCTGAGCCTCCGTTTCCATATCTGTGAAGGGTATCTGTGGTTAATGTTGAATAGTAGTAATATTAGCTCACATTTATTTAGCCTTATTGCGTGCGTCCATTTATTTTTCACATCCTTTGCATGTACAAACATATTTTACTTCTGATGATGACTCCATAATAAAACCCCATTTTACAGATCAGGAGAATGAGGTACAGAGTTGTTACAGAACTTACCTAACACCATAGAGATACTTAATATCAGAGCCAAGGTTCGCAGCCAGGCAGTTAGAACCATGTGCCACCAAGTAGGACGATGATGCTGGGGTCAGTGCGAGCACAGGGCCAGGCCCTGGTGTTGGACACAATCGAGTGGCCCTTCGCCCTTTCCCTTAATTGTCCCCTTTCAGATTTGCCGGCTTTTATCTCAAGGGGCTGTGGCAAGAGTTAACTTTAATCCATGAAAGCCTGGACCGAATGGCTGCAGGAAGAAAAACGGTTTAAGAGTCTTCATTGCAATTCTGTAAGAATCCAGCCACAGCTATTTGCATCTACGAAACACGACCAGCCATGATGGGAAGAAAACTTGGAGATTATCTCATTCATCTTCACATTCATCAGTTAGGGAGACAGAGGCCCAGGGAGCACAAGTGGCCACTCCACTCTGCACAGTTTATGTGGCATTGAAGCACCACAGGTCACCGGGGGTTCTCAACATGATCCCTATGGGGAGGATGCATGAGATGGGGGATGCTGGAGAATGGGCCCTCCCTCGTGTTTTAGAAGATAGACTAACAGATCTGAGGTCAAACTGCCGAGAGTAGCCATGGATGGCCTCATTGAAAGACACCATGAGCCTACGACTTATCAGCCCAACCTTCAGTTATGAAGGAGGGCTTCCTCCAGTTCGTTAACTGGGATGGCAGGTGTTTGGGTTCCAGACACCCTGCTGACCGCCACCTTTCTGTCCTATGTCAGGGCTCCAAAGCACAGCCGCATATATAACCTACTGTCCATGGCCTTATAACCATCCGGGGTAAGAGCACTCGGCTCTTTGAAACTCAAGGGAACGAGGAAGGCGTAAAATGTGCGCTCACTTAGGATCAGCTTGTTCCAATAGACAAAGTATTTAAGTGAAGTCACACCCCAAATATCTATTGAGGCCCTGAGACCCGTAACACACATAACACACATACCTTTTATTTAAAATGAATGTGAAAGATTGGAATGTACCTCTGTGTCTAGGGATGGCCATAGGGTGGAGGGGCCAAACAGAGGTCAATCACAAAAAATCCTCTGACTTTTATAATAAGCAAAACATTATAATGAATAGCTCAACCGAGGGCTTTAGAAGATAAGCATTTTGTATGTGAGTTTAATAAAAACATGATCATTTAGAAGGGAAAAAAAAGTTAATGAGATAATTCGTCCATATAAATTGAAAAACAAGAGCCTAACCAGAGTAACTAAATCCACTGCTCGTGTTTGCTGGCTTCATTTTCATCGGTCTTATCTTTTTCCAATGACTCTGTGATGTCCTTTACTCTTACGGCTCCAAGTTATTCATGTTAGACCTGTCCTTTCTACCTCGTACAAGTAGAATAGCAGCTGACAATTTTAAAGCCAGACTTTGTATGAATCATGTACTGCCTTCGCCTTCTGTCATTAGAGCATGCTAAGAATCTGAGAGATAAATGACTCATGCAAGATCACACAGCCGATGCAGGCCCAAAGTGGAGCCCGCGATGGAGACTTTCCCTCTACCCTGTGCCTTACATATTTACCCACGTTATTGCTGTACTTTCCTAAATTTCTCTCTCTCTCTCTCTCTCTCTCTCTCTCTCTCTCTTCTCTCTCTCTCTCTCTCTCTCTCTCTCATGCAAATGAGTATAATTCCACTGGACAGGTTTCCAACTGACAGCTTGAGCTGGTCAGCCCCGTAATTCATGTATCTACAACACTGCAAATGCACGAACCAGATACACGGTGAAGGGCCCCAGATTTTAATTATATCTTATTCCACAGCTGCAGCCAATTCCTGCTACAGCCTAATAACCAGGTTGCACGAGCTGTGAACGCTTTTTGTGGTTAATTTTGCTCAGGAAAATTGAGTTTTTACTACCATTTTGGCAGAAATGCTTATCATAACAATTATGATAAAGCGATGAGGATTGGAAACAGCTGCAGGAATGAACTTGGAGACAGAAGGATGTCAGTTAGTCTGGTTGTACAGGAAAATGTGCTGTGGGAAATCTGGGTTATGACTCTGTCACCTGCTGAGAACAATGCGATGAATAGGGGCCCAGGCTTCTCCCCACGCCCCACTTCTTGGACACCAAGGAACACGGCAAGCCCTTGATGACATGGGCTGACTCTACTGTAGCGCCCATCCCCTGCTATGGCTTTGGGGGAGATTTGAAATGAGGAGGTGAAAGATCAGCCTGGGCTTGGTTAAAAGAAAGAAGCTTAGAGAACAGCTCATTGTTCAAATAAGAAAACTAAGACTGGAGGACACAAGTGACTCTCCCAAGGTCATCCGACCAGTGAATGATGGCTGAGACTTCTGGCTCCTGGGCCAAGACTCTCCCTCCTCTGCCTAAAATAAACCCAATCAAGGCTTAAGTAAGGGAGTGAATGAAATAGGCTGGGATCCCTGGGAAGAAGAATCAGATGGTCTCTCTGACAGTTCAGAGCCAGAATAGATGAGCAAATCACAATAAATATGTCGCCATCTGTAGCACTGTTTGAGAATCAAGGAATAATCTTTACCAGATGTGCAGGTCATTCGTGTCAAAAAAAGAGAGGTGGCAAAGGAATCTGGAGTGCCACCAACCTACAGCATGAGAAGGAGGAAAATAAATGCAAATATGCCTGATCTGAGGTTGCCTGAGGTGGCTTCTTCCTGGTGGGCATCAGCGCACTTCACTATCCATGCTGTTCATGAGAAGGGAACCTACTCTTCTCCCCTGGAAGACATCCAAAGGCTCTCACGAGAAGTTTTTTAGTGCTACTCAGTAACAGTTAAGAATGAACTACTAGATTCTTCAATTCTGAAGCATTATCAATTGGCGAGATGCATCATCAATTTAATAAGAGCTTTCAGGGGAAAAACAAGCACTGCGGGAAATGTACACATCTATCCTGAGAAGGCCCTATTTCAGCAATGTGAAAATGAGAAAAAATATTTGCCATTAGAAACAAGGATATGCAGTAGTCACATGTCTTGGTATGGAATAGACCACCAGGAGATGAGGTAGGGAGAGGAAAAAATGACAGGTTCCAGGAAGACTCTGGAAATAGTCTAGCTAAAAGAATAAAAGAAGACACTTACTTGTTGGAATTTATTTGGTAGCAGTGGAAATCAAAAAAAAAAAAAAAGGAATAAATGGGGGTATTAGTTTTGTATCGCTGTATAAGAAATGACCACAAACTTAGCAGCTTAGTAAACTTATTTATTACCTCACAGTTCTGTAGGTCAGAAGTCTGGACAGAACTTAATGAGATTCTCTGCTCAAGCTAACCCGAGGCTGAAAAGGTCAGCTGAGC
>NW_006429864.1:2915313-2930488 GCF_000325575.1 Pteropus alecto | reverse complement strand
CCTAGGTTCACTTGGTTGTTGGCAGAATACATTTCTTTGCATCTCTAGAACTCGTGGAGACTGCATCTTCAAAGCCAGCAGGGGACTTTCCATTCCGGGCTGTTTTGATGGAGTGTTACATAAGCTAACATAATCACAGTAATGACTATCTCATCATAATCACAGTTCCTTCCCACATCAAGAAGAGAGAATCACACAGGGCTGATGCACCAGGGGTGGGAATCTTGGGGTCCACTTCACAACTCTGCTGACCACAATAAGAGATTTATAGGAAATAAAGAATCGGCAGCACTTTTCTGGTTGAACATGGGGGGGTACAACACTGGCCCTGATAGTTGGAATTTCTTATGGACATATGAGGTCATTAATATTTTAAAGCAGTTTCACATTTTAAAGGAGCTCTCTTGATCCTTGAAGCGGTCCTATGAAACAGGTAGATCAGGTATCACCACTTCCATTTCACAGATGGGAAAAATGAAGGTCCAAACAAGTTAAGTCATTGGCCTCAGGTTACATATGGTGCATCACTGGCTCAGCCACGGCTGGGATTGTAAAGTCAGTTTCCTGCCTATGAGTTCAACACCATTTCTCTTACACCATCCTGAATCATTGCCGCTTGTATTCCTATCCATCAAACATCACTGGACTACAGACATCTTACCCTCTGGAACTCACGAGAGAGCTCTCGGCTTTACTAAAGTACCCAAGCATTTGGCTCCAGGCCTTTCTGTTACTCTTATGGTCGTCATGCTGGAAAGCACGACTCCCTTTCCGCATGAGGAGTCCCTCACCTGATGACACATAGCAAAAGCTTATCTCCAAATGCCAGCTTTCGATGGCAAGTGCAAAGAGCGTGACTTGCCTCAGAAGATGTCATAACGACAACGATGAGGCCACAACCCTAGTATACTCTTAATAGAGTTACTGTTGCTACTTCCATTAGAAACAGCCTCGTTTGGGGGCTGAGTGGTTGATTTATAGACCGCAAACTTCCTTAAGCTTCCTAGGACGTGCAGACTGGTCTATTTGGCAGAACTCGATTGACAGACAAAAAAATATATATATCACTCATGCTTTGTCTCTGAACATTCACACACACACACGATACATACACATGCAGACGTGGGTCCCAGGCATGGCCCGTGCATGTTGGGTAGCATGGTGAGCAATGAGTTATTGGAGGAAGCTTGCCCTCCCTAATTTGTGCAACTGTCTGAGCTCCAAACTGCAACAACTTCATCAACTCATTCAATGTACATCACTTACAGGAACCTGTCATGATGGGGATTTAAACCACAGTAACAATAAAATCTCTGTGGTGATCAAAACACATCATTAAGGACATGACGGGTGAGAGGAAGAAGATGAAAGGATGCCCCCTTTTCCCTCTCTTGTTTCCTGCTGCTCTGGACTGACAAATGAGAAGGAGTCACTTTATTTTCCTGAGTCTAATTTTGCTCAGCTTTAAAACAGGAGGATGTAATGGGAGAGGTTCGAGACAGAATCGTGAGATGAACCTAAATGAAAATGATTTATTTGACTGTATGTTCATACCGAGACTACAGAAAATTTAATCTCTCAGAACCTCAGTTTCTTCAACTATAATAAGTAAAAAAAATGCTTACATCACAAGATCGTGAGAATTATTTATGTTAATATATAAGAAAAAACCAGCCCAGAGTATGGCATGTGTTAAGCATTCGATAAGTGTTAGTTTTTCCTTTTCACCCTCAGAGTTCTTTCCCACCCCCTACTTTTTTTTAAGATTCAATAATTATCAGTCTGTCTTTCAATGGTTAAGTCATTTGAAGTATTAAAGCACCAGGAAAAAGTTCGTCTTAGCCTTTCTGACAGCCTGTCTGTGGCATCTAGACTTTCTCCCACTTCTACTTCCTCTCTTAAAATTATCAAAGAAAAAAATACATAAATGCATATGTATTTATTTGTCAGCATCAAGATTAGATGCTCCTTCTGGGAAGTTCTTTTCAGTTTCTGGTGAAACCTCAGACATCCCTCCCACTGGTGAATCGAACAGGAGTAAACAGCATGCTGTCATTGGGAGTCAAGGCCACAGCCTCCACCAGGATGAGCATTTAACATGTTAAATACGCACATCTAACCTGGCTCTGGAGGATGATTATGAAATGTTCTGCAGCGTGTTGGCAAGGCAAAGTCAAACCCTACTTCCCAGCCTGAGGAACAGGAACGGAGAAGAAAAATGTGATCTAGGAGGCCGAAAAGGAATTAGATTAGGAAGAGTTTTGGTCAAGAAGGCAGAGTAGGTAACTGCTGTGCTCACCTCTTCCCATGACTGCATCAAAATTACAACTAAACTACAAAATTACAACTAAACAAAATTACCACTAAACTACAAAACAACCATCATTGAGAATCGCCTGAAGTCTAGCTGAACAGGAGTCCTATAACTAAGGATATACGGAAGGATCCACAGGGGCAGAGACACAGTGGATGCCTGAAACTGCAAATAGCACCAAACCCCATATACTATGTTTTTATACACATACTATGATTTTTCCTATATGTACATACCTATGATAAAGTTTAATTTAGAAATTAGGCACTGTAAGAGATTTAACACCAAGGACTAACAATAAAATAGAACAATTACAACAGCATACTGTAATAAAAGTTATATGACATTGTCCTCTCTCTGTCAGAATATCTTATTGTACTGTACTCACTCTTGTGATGATGTGGGATGCTACACTGCCTCCTTGATGAGATGAAGCGAGATGAATGACATGGGCATTCTATAAGGGTGACTTGAACACAAGCACTGCGATACTGAAATAGCAGATCTGATAACCCAGATGCCTGCCTAGTAACTAGTAAAATGGGCAGGGGGCATATACAGTGTGAACACACTGGAAAAAGGGAGGATTCACATCCCAGGCCGGATAGAACAGGAATGGCCGATTTTATCCTGCTACTCAGAACGGCATACGATTTAAAACTTATGAATTGTGTATTTCTGGAATTTTCTATTTAATATTTTCAGAGGGTGGCTGACTGCTAGTAACTGAAACCACAGAAAGCGAAACTGCAGATAAGGGAGGACCGCTGTGGTCATAAGCTGTCCTAAGCCTGGCCTTCACGGGTGCTGTCCAAGGTGCCGAAGCCTTTTTTGTTGTTTGTTTGTTTTTTCTCCGGAATATTTACCCCCTTTTTTCTCTTTTATTCTACCTGTTGCACGGTAACCGTTAACATGTAATGGCCACTCACAAAGTGAATGATGTTGTACACTGTCCGACATAAATACACTGAATCCAAAAACGTCTAGTCTGTGTGCTTTGTGACTCACATATCATCATCAGGGCCTGAATTCAGCAACTCAGCATTTCCTTTATTCTTTTACCCACTCTCCCATTCATCCATTTAATGTTAAGCTCCCACTATTAAGAAAAATGTATGGAAATCAGTATATGAGCCTTCCCTCTGGCTGTGTAACAGAGTTGTGGAGTGACAGAAAAATCATTTGGGGACATCCTTCCTTACACAGTTGGGAGGGATGTGGAAGGGAGCCAAGGGCCCAAATTACACTGGATAAATCTAAAGTATTTAAAGAAGTTTAAAAAGCCATGTTTAAAAGATTTAAAGTTTAACTGCAAATAAAAACATATCTGCATGGGAAAAAGAAAAAACACAATATCCAAAGTTAAAAGACAAATGACAAACTGGGAAAATATAATGGAAGCACATATAAAAGACATATAAACAATACAATAGAAAAGAGGATAAAAACAAGAGACATTTTCCATATTTAAAAAAAATGTATCTTAAGCATTGATATGGATACGCAACCTCTCTCATAATATGATCAATATACGTTTAACCAACTGAGATACCATTTCACCTATCAGATTGGTAAAAATCCAAAAATTTTGTAAATTATCAGGATGGAAAAGCTGTGAGGAAACAAATACTCTCATAAAATGCTGGGAGGAAGGTAAATTACAACCTCTACAGAGGGTAATTTGGCCATATCTATCAACATAACAAATGCACAAAATCTTTGACCCAGAAACACAATTCTAGGAATTTATCTTATAGATAGTCTCACACACACATGTGAAATAATATATGCATATGATTATTCACTGCAGCATTTTTACTGGTGAAAAAAGATTGGAAATAAAATAAATATCCATCAACAAGGATTAAATAAATGATAATGCATGCCTATAGTAGAAAGTTATCTTGGCATAAAAATAAAAAAGAAGCTCTGTATATACTGATACATAATAATCTCTAAAATATCTTTATGTAAAATGACAATACACATAATAGTCCAGAAAAAAAAACATAATAAGGGGTAAGAAAGATTATTTATATGTATTTGCTTATAAACACAATCTATTTCTGCAAGGATAAGAAGCTGATAACACTGGTTGCCTCTGTGGAGAAATATTGGGAGACTTAGAAGTTAGGGATGTAGGGGGAAAAAAAATGTTCCTTTGTAAACTTTTAAATTTTTTGATATTTGTGCTATGTGAATATATTGCCTATTTAAAAAAAAATAAAGAGTTTTTTAAAATCAAAACTATCTTAGAGAGAACGTGATTGTCATTTGTTATAACTTCAGTATTGCTCTAATTCTTCTTGCTTTTAGCGTTTGCACTACCCCTGTATTGCCTTAATGATAAGCTTTTTTACTAAGTGCTATACCATGCTATTTAAACATATATAATATCAATAAATGGTGTTATGAAATTTAGTGCTTTTATGTTCCCATTTTTTTCACATGAGTGTATCTTGTCTTCTCTTTTGAAGCTTTTTTAGCCTTCTCTCTGAGTAGCCTATGTAAAAAGGAAAAGAAAGAGTCCTAACAGTCATTGATTACCTTCCTTGGGCCCACGGCTGTTATGATGTCTAATTTAATCTCATAACAATGCTAGAACTGAACAGTATTCCTCTCCTTATTATACAGATGATAAATTTGGGGCACAAAAGGGATAAATGATTTTACAATGGTTACAGCTAACATGTGGCAGAGCCAAGACCTGGATGTAGTGTTCTCAGTTTGCTCAATACTGCCTCCTTGTGCATTAGAAAGGTATGGACTCTGTGGTTTCAATATTGGATTATTTTCTTAACCTACCAATGCTTCAGTTTTCATATTTGTAAAACTAGGCTTCATGTCTGTTTTGCCAGACTGGATTGAGAGTTAACATGAAGGCACATAGCTCTGTGCCCGGTTTGTAATAAATATTCCATAAGCGTTGGTTTCCCCTACTTTTGTATACCAGTTCCTAGAAAATTACTAGACATTTAGTTGTCCAAATTACAAGGTAACTTTTTTTTCTGAATCAAAACAATTGGAATAATAGTTCTATCCTAAGAGAAGCCTCCCAGAGGAGGCACGCCAGAAGTAATCTCGAGATGTGCTTCAGCAGAGTCACTTAGGATAGGAAGGGCAAGTTTCTTCTGAGATGTCCTGTTTCGCCTCGTGGTTTATGAGCCGAAAGGATCCCTTAAAGGGATCTGTCAGGACTGACTTTATAGTTTCATCCAGGTAGAACACTAGCCAGTTTATTAAGCCAAAGGTGGAGGCTCATTGTGCCAGCTAAAATTGCACTGCTTCTATCCAGAAATAAGCAGAAGTCAAGTAATGTTTGAAATATAAATCCACTCCAGCCCACTGATTCAACAAGGAAGGTAAACGGTGACAGAGGGCACCTACAGAGCACCTGTAATTTCACATAATTGGCCAAAGGCTTCATTGTCCCATGATGCAAATGAAAGATCATTAATGGGCAGTAAAAGAGGTGGAGAGTGGGGAGAATGCATAGCAGACAGCTTAATGCTTTCGGGGGAGATTGGCACATCAGGGCTCTGCTATAATATGCAGTTGGCTAATTTCACTGAGGTATTGAACAAGTGATAGATGGGGATAGTTAACAGGCACCATGACAGCAATAATGAAGATACTCCCTGCCAGCAGAAGACCTCTGCTCCCACTTCCATTTAAATGATGTCTCATACCATTGAATACCTGCTTGTCAAGAGTACCTGTTACTTATCCCCTCTTGGCTCAGGATGAGATGCTCTCACTCTGAAGGACTGTCCGGCTATCTACCACCAATCTCCCCATGCCCGCCCCTTCTCCTCTGTTAATGTGATTTACCTAGGAAAGTGCAAAGCTAGAAAATTGAACTACAAGGAAAATTGAACTTAAGAGCATTGCTGCAATGCTTTTCATTGCTTCTAAGTGGCTAGCAGACTCCACTGTTTTCGAGGCACTACAAAGTCAGGACAGACAGCCTTTTTATTTAATTGGCTGCCATTATGGTGCTGTGTTTATGCCTCAGAAGGTCAGATGAGCTGCACAGAGCCTGTGTAAGGTTTCCCAGAGGCAAAGACCAAGGGAAATAGGAGAACGGGGTAGTAGCATGGTCCCGGAATGCCGCGGATTCAAGACGGTCGTGCTGGATTTCTGGTCTTTGTACACTAATTAGTAGGGAGGTGGATGGCTTTCCTAAAGAGATGGAAGGCAAGCCCAGAAGACTTCGTGACATTGACACACACTATAACTTTAGAATCCGTTTAAGCATCTTTCAGTTTGAGACCAGGTCTAACAGGCTGTTTGCTAATCTCATTGCCATTTGGTTATTTTTCTCAAATATGCAAGAGGAGTTTCATGATTTGACCTAGATAGCAAAAAAAAAAAAAAAAAAAAAAAAATTAAGTATTTGCCTATTGCCATAGCACAAAATTATACTAAATAAAGAATCGTTACATTATAAAAAGAAAGCAGGAAGTGGCCATTTGCTGTATGACAAGAAGATTAAAGGTACATTTTAGACCTTTTCAAGCATAAGTAACTAAAAAAGGCTCAAAAATGAAAGGAAGGAAATGACCAAATGGATTAATAATGACACAGCCTTCCATTTGGGAAACACAATGTTCAGTGTTGACCTAAATCTGAGTGAAATAGGGTTGGGAGGTCAACATTCAGATTTCAGGGGATTTATTTAATAATACGGAGAAGAACACTAAAATTCAGAAAGAGGAAGAATCCTAAATTTTCTGTTCTTCGCTCCCTACCTGGTCAAAGGATAAGCACATCCACATCCACCCCACACCCTGACATCCTCATTCATGGAATGTCTGCAATGGGCAGAGGTCTGTGCTTTCTGGAAACTCCAAGAGCACTTGAAAGGCAGTTATCAGTATCCACACTCGGCACTTGAGAATCCTAGAGGTTAGGGAAGCAAGTGCCTTACCTAGGTCACTCAACTAGTGAACACTTAAGTTTGATTTAAGTCCAGCTCTATCTCCAAAATGTCTCCATACCATATCACACTGGTACACACAAAACAGTGCCAACATGTCTTAGAAGGCCCAGATGTCTCTCTCCAAGGTGGCTGAAAATTCCAGCCACCTAATCTTCATGGACCCTTGACAGAATAGCACGTAGTACTCTAGACATAACCGAATCCAATCTTGTACCACTTAAAATGACACACACAACAGCCAATGAGTCAAGTGACAAGGGGTTGGGGTGACTTTATTCAAAAAGTCAGCAAGCAAAGAAGATGGCAGACTAGGGTCTTAAAGAACCAATTTAAGAAGGAGGAAATGAGATTAGGTTTGAGGTAGATTGATAACCACAGACATCTGAGCACCAGCAGGGGTCCGAGGAGGACTACTTTGTTCTTAGTCTGTTGACTCTAGTTGATATGGGTCCAGTCCTGCAATTAAACAATACACATTTCCCTCATCTCCTCAAGAGAGGTAGTTTCTGGTAAGAGGCTGCTCTTGTGAAAACTCAAGCAGCAAGCAGAATTCCTCTAATGCTATATGCAAGAGTAAGCAGAAGCCATTAGCCTGAAGGCCATGGGAACAAAGCAGGCTTGAACAAGGTGGAGTCAGAGAGGCCAAGCTCTGCACTCTCTTACATCAGCAGGGCACTCACAGTGAGGTGTCCCTCCCACTCCCACTGCCATCACTCACGTGATCCGGGGCTCCTCCTCCAAGACCACATATCTCTGTCCATCTCTGTCCTCTCTGCTGTGCCCCTTCTAGCTCAATACTGTTAATAAAAGTTCACAAATGTTTTCTCAGAGTGTTGGTCAAGTTTCAGAGGTTAATTACCTATAAACCAGGATGAGGTGGTGGCTTTCATGCTCATGCCCAGTCTACCTTTGTTTCAACAGCAGGGTCAGCTGGCCGCACACCCATGCGGTCCACCGTTTGTTCATGGACACCCCACACACTTTACAGTATTCATGGAGAGCCCCACAGGCAGACTACTGGTGACACAAGAGCCAAGGACAAACCTATAAAGCAACAGTCCTTTATTATGAAGGGTTTACTCTCTGGAATTACATCTTTTTCTCTCTGGTCCTAGGTCCTTTCTTCAAGCCCCTGTCAAAATCACCTTCTTTAGGCTTATTCCAGAATTTTACCTCTCCTGGTCCTCTTCGCTCTTTTTTTCCAGCTTTGAACAAATGAGAGGTGGTCTAGAGGAGAGGTTAAGAGCACTTTGCTTTGCATTGACCAAGCAACCTGAGGCAAGTTATTTAAACTCCTCTAAAATTCCATTTTCTCTTCTTTAAAATATGGAAGACAATAGAGTACCCACCTCATGTTATGAGGATAAAATGACATAACAAATTTTAAACACATAGTGCTTGGCACATACAAAGCACTTAATAAGGAACACCTGGCACTATTAACATGACTATTATCATTATCCAAAGAGGTCCTTCTACTTCTCCCTCCTCCCCCATCTTGCACTTCTTTGGCTTCTCTAAAACCTCCCAGTTTCTTTTCAACTTCATGTCCCTCATCCTCATCCCCACTGACTCTAGCAGCTCCCCCTCCTGGGCTCCTGATCTCTCCTGCTGAGATTGCATTCTCCTGCCCCACCTCTCCTAGCTACTTATCTCTGGGACTATGGTCTCCTCTCAATACCCACATTAGCATAAATGTTATTATCTCTAAGACCCAATTTATTTCAATTACTGTGGCCCCAGATAAATTGCCAGTGTTCTCAGTTCTTGGTAGAGTCTGAGGAAGTAGGAGCTGCCTCTCACTTCTTCAATTTTACACGGCTGTGAGAACCACGGAAAACAGATGGCCAGATACAGACCACCTCGGACCCCATTTACCCAGTCACCCCAAGTTTCTCAGGATGCAGACTTTTTCTGGAATGAAGACTTTCACAACATCGTCCGGCTTTCACGAGTCTCGGCTTAGCCATGGATATAGGTTGCAAACGAATACAGTGGGCAAAAAGCAGGCAGCAAATGAGCAACAAGACAGATGCTAAGTGATGATCTAGAAGTATTTAAAAACCAAAGAAGGAACCATGAAGAACTAACTACCCACGCACATCCCTTTAAGATTCTAAACTTGGAATTTAAGTCAACATAATCAATATCAAACAATCGAATCTTGCTTAGCCCTACCTGTCTACTTCATGAATTCATTCAACAGCCAACAAACAACCACTGTGCACCTACCGTGTGACTGACACTCTGGTTCTGGGGCTACAGCCGGACAAGATCCCTCTCAAGCAAGGAGATGAACATTATACGGGATATTTTGGCTGACTGTTGCTTTAAATTATCAATACCATGGCTCCTTCTCATCAACAGTGATAACTGAGAAGATACAGTTGAATAAGAGCTTTTTGCTCTGCTTGATTATTTGATATCTCAAGGCTGCATGTGGTCCTTGGGGCTGAGGAGGGTTTGGGCTGTCTGTGGGCAGCTCTAACCCAAGTTTTGTTTCAGGTCAGCCCTTTTTACGTATAATGAGTGTTACTAACTCGATCACTGGCCCTCTCCACCTAAATATCATTGTCATGCCCACAACAATGATATACCCTTCTGCCCCCAAGCAGCCGTCTTCGATGGAGCCCGGCATTAGAACTAGGTCATATTTCCTGGTTCCTTTGTGTTCCCAATTTTCTTTGAAGATCCATTTTTTCTTGTAGTTTTTCAGGGAGCATTTTAGTAACAGTTCCATTGAGTACTTAAAGTGTCAGATCTCATTCTAGCAGCATTATATACATTTAAGCCTGAAATTAGATATTATCCTCATTTTATAAAAGAAGAAAGGGAAGACCAGAGGGATCGCGACATTTCCCTCAGTCACTCAGTTCGTAGGTGTCAAAGCTTGAACCAGAGTCTTCGCTTTACACACAGAGATGAGCCCAGGCAGCTTGTACAACACACGGGGTAGAGGAGACCCCAGGCTGGGTCCTGGCCACCAGCTGCCATGTGCTGGACTCAGTTACCATTTCTAGTCTGAGTTTCCAAATATATAAAATTAGTCTGTAGCTCCTGCTTTATATGTGTCATAAGTTTATTAGGAGGCTAACCTCTTCTGAAAGAGCCAGAGGGATTCAAACCTGTGAAGTGTACTCTAAAAGACTCAGCTTTTAAAGGAAGTGAAATGGTGTAGGGTCTCTATTTGCATCAAGTGGGCATACCGCCCCCCAGGGCTGATGACTCGAGATGCAGGGCTGCAGCTTACTTCACTTCTGGAACTCCGCTGGGCATAGTGGCGGTGGCTTGGGAAAGATGCTGGACTCCAGAGGCCAGCAACCCCAGCAGCTGGCCAGGGATAGGGAAACGGTGTCTGCTGGGAAGAAACTACAGGAGGTGAAAGACTTATAGAACTTTAATATCATAAGTTGTGGCCCAGCATTGGGATTTTTGCAATTGGAACTTAGAAATTGCCTGCAGAATGAACAGTCTCTGTGCTGATTGCTTTCTGTTGGTAAGTAACTCAAAAGCTTTTGTTCTACAAGCCTGACTGGGGACTAGGACCTTAACAAATGCCTGTTCATATGCTGCCCATTGTTCTCGTATCACGGCCCCACTTGCTGACCACTGAGTCGGCCGATGAACATTGAAAAGCCCAGTTGCCCCACCAATCAGAAAACGAATGATGTAAGTTTGTGGTCTTGTTTCCCCTAGCAACCCATCTCTTTGATCATCACTTGCTTGCAACTTTTGCCTTTGAAAACCTAGCCCTAGCCTTATCATTTTGGAACATGTCTTCAATTCATATGGAGAGCTATGTCTCTGATTTGCAAATCATATATGAATAAAACTCTCTTCTAATTAATTTTGGAATTTTTGTCAACAGAGGACAAACCTCACTGAGCTCAGACACACTCATTTTCCCTTCTCTCTACAAGAGGTCAGCTGCTGGAAGAACCCTGTATGCGGAGGGGGCAGCGACCTTTCTGGGTTCTCCTGCCCCTACCCCTTTTCCAACGTTTCAATTAGTTCTTCTTTATTTTTGTTTAGCCCCTGTTGTCCTCACCCTTACTTCTTTCTGTTAGGGTTTCGTTGAAGACCAACCATCTGCCCCCAGTTAAGTGGTTCTCTCTGAACATTTAATCCCTAAAAACAACAGCATCAGGTTTAATTCACAAAAGGTCCAGCTGTTGCAGGGGTGATCGGGGCCGGAATCCTCAGCAGCATGAGCTGAGTGCCGTGGCTGGGCTCCGACATGGTCATCACGGATAATGGATGGGGTCGAGTTGCTGGAGCCAGTGTGTCCTGCCTTCACTAGGAGTCCTGGAGGATCCCAGATAACACAGAGTAGAGCTGCTGAGCCCTCCAGACCCCAAGGGCCTGCCAAGGCTGCAGGGGATAAAAGTAAACTTTCCCTGAATTAGACACAGACACCAAGCTGCCTCCTCTTCTGATTTTGGTGTCTTCTGGTAAAAAGAGAGCAAACCCCTCCTTCTTACCCCCTGGCTTGTCTTAGCTCTCTCCCCTAGCAGCCAGCTCATCAGCATATAGAGTAATTTTGATAGAACCTCCGTAATGCTTTCTCTCTAAAGAAGGATTTTAATACCCTTCTGAGTGACATTTAATATGATAACAGTATGTAAGTTTGACAGGAAGCTGTTTTCCAAGAGTTAAACTCCTACTGGTCCCACAGATCAGACTGACAATGGCTTTCCTGATCATTATTAAATTCCCTGTGATTAGAAAATGGGCCGGTGCTATTGATTTAAGCTCTTTGAGTTAAGCTAAGCTTTAGAGGCCTTTCAGGCACACACACAAAAAAGGTATTTAATATTGTATTTTACCTACCCAATTAAAACACTTTTCAGAGTACAAATAGCAGACGGCCAGGCATTAAGTCTGGGGTCCAGGAAGAACAGTGGGGAGCATTTGTGCAGAATAGAGCCTCGGGAGGCAGGAAGGTGTCATGCACTGGAATGAAGACGAACATTCCCACAGACGCCATGCTTCCATCTCCCCAAGTCCGTGGGCCAAGGACACTTTGAATTCCATCTCCAAGCTCCTATAGACAGGGAGGCCATCTGTCCTAAAATTTCCAGTGTAATTTCTATTTCAG
The DNA here is from genome assembly GCF_000325575.1 of Pteropus alecto. NCBI lineage: Eukaryota > Metazoa > Chordata > Mammalia > Chiroptera > Pteropodidae > Pteropus > Pteropus alecto. Next base: position 2,918,134 of record NW_006429864.1, on the reverse strand, counting down.
AGAATTTGTCCTTCAGTCTCTTCCGTAATTATCAAGCTGTGTGTACAAATTTTGCACCAAGAAATTACCACCAAATCTCCAAAAGTTAACGATTCCAGGTTACCTTTTCAGGTTAATAAGTGGGGAGAGAATAGAGGCAATCGTGTTTCTATTACAATCTAAAGCTCTAGAGAAAAGAGGGATCCCTAGAGGAAAATCTCTGAGCAATTGCAGGGTATTAAGTGCTTTGTGTTTTTCCGAGGAAAAGGCACTTGCGTGTTTTCAGGTGTGCCTGCGGTGCCAACTTGATGCCTGGACGGCGAGTCGTGCGAGTGATTATGTTTGGACTCTGAGCATCCCTTCCCTGGCTACCTGTCTTGTCTAGGTCCCACCGGCCCAGGAGAGTCTTGCTGAACCCAGAGGCTGCCCCTCCCACACGGGGGGTCCCGGCACCCACTGTCCTCCCTGTTCTGTCCAGGAGGCTCAGCGACTGCGCTGGGAACCTTTGATGCATTCTCAATGTTTTTCTAACTCATTTTTTTTTTTTTACTACGGTCCACTGTAAGAAATATATTTTTACGGCACAATCCAAATCACGACGGACATTCAAAACTGAGACAAAATTTTCACCAAGCCATACTTAACTCCATTAAGTGCATTTTTATGTCACAAACTGCAAAATCAATGTCATGACCCTAACGGGTCTCCACCTGCAAAGTGGAAACTTCTCTCTGTTACTGAGAATCATAAATACCCATGTATTAACTTATTTTACAAACACTTAGAGAGCACAGGGTGTGTGTCCATTTCTGTGTTAGGTGCTGTTTGGGGATAAAGAGGAATGCAGACGTTTCTGCCCTTAAGCAGCTCACAATCTACATATTTGCGGAGCTTTAACTGACCTGCAGGGACATGTAAAGAACAATGACAAAGAGATAGGTGTCCAGATGCTAAATGGGCCCTCCTGCGGCTGTTGTGAGGAGGGAGAGGTGAAGAGGGAAGATGTGGGGAAGAGGGGCTGGGAAAAGCTCCTGGAAGCTCCCGTGATCCTTGAGGAAGGGGCTGTAGCTCCAGCCTCTCCCTGTCCCCTATAGGCACCTGAGCACGGAGGGCTTTGAATATTTGTGCCTTAAACGACTCAATGGTTACATAATGTTAGAACTGCTATGTGATCCAATAGCTGCTGTTTGTTGGACAACTAAAATGCGCCTGGCACTGTGCCCAGAGTTTAACCTAGTTGTCACAGTTAATCCTTATAACAAGCTAGTGAATTGGTTGCTATCGTACCCAACTTCTAGGTGAGAAAATGGCTCCACAGACATTATCCATAGCTTATCCAAGGTCACACAGCTTAAGTCAGTGGAGGAACTAATCATTAAACCCGGACTCCTTGAATCAAAAGTACATGCTCCTTCCACTCCTTCGGAGGACGGGCTGGGTTTAGGTTGCTTAACCACAGGCCGATGAGGGCTGAGAGTCTAGGAAGGGAGCCGGCGTCAGCCTGGTGCATGGCATCCTTCAGGAACGAGGGGGGAAATCAGCAAGATAGAAGTGGAAGTTTCATTATAAGAGAAAGGCAGGCAAGGGCCAAGTTAGAGGGCAATGGGAAGGGAACGAGCTGGTAAATAAGTTTGGATTGCTGAAAATAACAAGGAAAACAATAACAATAACAACAACATCTTTTTTTCAGTATTTACAATATGCTAGACACCATTTCAGGGTCTTTACTCATTCGTTAGTAATATCAGTCTATAGTTGAAGAAACTTAGGAATAAAAAGGCTGGATAACTTGTCCAAGATCAAACAGAATAATATTTGATACCCCAGGTGATGTGACAAGGGTGTTGTCACAACCAAAGTTTCCCTTTGCCCCTTACTTCTTTTAGCCCCAGCCCTCTCCTGTTTGCTCAGTGAGAAGCATGAGCATAGGGTGCCTGCAGTGGGCACCAGGTGTCCTCCTCACAGTCCCCATCAGGGCTGATTCTTCCAGTCCCTGGCTGCTGGGGACACTGGCAGTGGCATTCCTCCCTGGGAGCTGCCCTCCACCACAAGGCACTGCCGTCCCGAGGTTACACCCATCCCCAGAGACAAGCTGTGGCCAATGATGGGCTGATATGAGAATTAAAATCTCAGAACCTTTCTTCTTCCTTTTCTTTCCCCCTCAACTGGGGATGCACTGAAAGTTCATCCGAGCTCAAAGCTCCCCCATGGAATTGGCTAAATCCTCAGTGGAAACTGCATTTGAGGTCAGTTGCTGTTTCTTCTTCACCAATTTTACCTTTCTCACCTTTTTGACAGGTGTTCCTCCAAAAAGTACTCCCCGTTGAACCCCAGATGAAATTCTCCACCTTGTAGTCTGCTTTCAAGGAAACAATCTGAGCCTAGGAAGCTAACTGCAAAGTGGGGGTTGGGAGGTGATGATCCCCTGGCCAGCTAGCGGTGTGGATCCCATCACCGGTGGTCGGGGTAGCGTGCATAGTCTCCAGGGTGCTGTAGCGATGCAACTGTGAAACGTCTAGCAAAGTGACATGTGTTAGGACAGCAGTGCAAGGTGATACACTGGCTGGGTGAGATCTCTGACACTGGAGCATCATGACAGGAAGCTAGAATGACCATGGAATTGGTGGCTGTGGCTGAGTGCCACTGAGTCACTCACTGAAGACAGGTGAATCGGACTCATGGTAGTTAGTGAGCAAGCCAAAATGCGAAAGCAGGATTTCCTCTAAAACATCAGAAAGAAATTTAAACTCTTGCAGCAGAAGGCCATCAGCACAAAGAACCGGGCTTAGGACTTAGTCATGTGAGAAAAGCAGAGCTTCAGAGAGGTTGATTCTAAGCTTGC
>NW_006429864.1:2868721-2914860 GCF_000325575.1 Pteropus alecto | reverse complement strand
TTAACACCTTGGCAAGAATCCTGGGAGGTGCTAATGGTGCTAATAAATGGATATTGGAAACTTGGAAAAAGCGGAGGCCTACACTAAGTAGATACACCAGAACTTCCCCGGCGGGTGATGGAATAAAGGCCCAAAGGGCTCAGAAAAATGGGCATTATAGGCATTATAGGGTGGATGTAGGCAGAACATCTACCAGTTAATCATGTTCCCTGGAGGGCTAGAAGGACACTTCACTTTCCAAAGAGATAAGGAATGCATTGGGAAAAGGACACCAGCATTATTAAGGTGCTCAGTGATGTCTGTCATCTTTTATCTGGAACTGGCAGTAGGAGATGCTGTTACAGATTGGGGCTTCCTGAGAGCAATGGGAATGCTAGGATCTCAAAAACCAAATCGATCACGGCGGAGGACAGCAGACAACAGCCAACTTAACCAAAAGGCAGCCCTGGTTGTAGCTACTGTGCCAGGTGTGGTGCCTTTGTCAGAGCAGATTAACACAGACTCCAGCACGTGATACGCGGACATCTCTCTGGCAAATGTATTCTTTTCCCTCTCTTCCTCAAGGAGGACGTAATGCATGCAGCATGCATTCACAAATCACAGTATGCAGTTACAGTTTTGCCCTAGGGCTTTGCTAATTCACCAGAGAGACTGCACATTCCACAGATTATCAAATTAGTCTACCATCTTGGTGACATCATGCCAATTAGATCAGGTAAGCGGGAAAGGGCAGATATGTTGCAGGCCTTGGCAAAGCACATGTGCTCTAGAGGGTGTCGATAAACTCTGTGAGGTTTCAAGGTCTTGCCATAGCCAGGAAGTTTTTAGCATCCAATGGTCTGGAGCATAGAAGAATATTCCCCAAATAAATGATTACTTATCTCATTTCCCACCACCAAGAAAGGAGCACAATGCAATGCTCGGTGGGCCTCTCTGGGTTCTGGAGACAGCATATCCTACACTTGGAAAAATGCTCTGACCCATTAACTAGGTGACATGAAAGGCAGCTAGCCTAAAGTGAGGCCTAGAGGAGCTGTGCATCAGGTCCAGGATGCAGACAACCATCCTGTCACTTGGCCATACAACCTGGCAGACTTTGTGGTATGAAAGGTTTCTGTGTTTGGTAAAGACATCAAGCTCCAAAAGGAATCACAATGTGAAGCTTAGGGTTTTGGAGCAATACCATCCCATCTGCAACAGACATTTTATTTGAAAGGCAAGTCCTGGCTTGCCACAGGCCCTAGTCAAAACAGACTATGCTAGCATTGGCATCAAGTGGCCATGTAGCCAGAGCTATCCATCATGAACTGGCCTCTGTCATATCAACCAAATCATGAAGTCAGGCCAACCCAGCATCAACCCTTTGTAAGCTGGAAGGGGTACATCTGCGCATGATGGCCCTCTGGTCTGCAAATAAGCCTCATGAGCAGATAATCTCAATCCCCATGTCGTCCATTTATGCTGCACTGGTGCTTCTGCCCCACAGATCGTACCTACTGCTGGGGCTAGAAGGTCAGGCCAGGGTTCTCTTATACTCTCTTATACTGGGAGAGGAAAAATTCTGAGCTTGGTCTATAGATGGGTCGCCTTGGTGTGTCAGCTGGAAATGGACCACTATTGCATGATAGCCCTATCAGGAGTGACCCTGAAAGAAAGTAATGAGGAGAAAACTGTCCAATTGTCAGGGCTTTGGGCGATGCCTCTGGCCTTCCATTTTGTGGAGAGAGACACGGCCCAAAGTAAAAATATTCATGGATTTAGGGCATCTTTTATTGGACCGGTGAGTTGGACCGGAGTCCTGGAAGAAAGAAGAGTGGAAGACTGGGAAAAAGTTCTCAGGAATCTCATCTAGATGGACAAGTAGTGGGAATGGATATAAAGTGTGAATATTTCAGTATCACATATGAATAGCCACCAAAGAGACACTAAGCAATCAAGCAGGCAGAACGACTCAATCGTTTGACGTCAACCAGGTTTGTCATGGGCCCCTCCGGTGCAGATGCGGTTGGCATGTGATCATGGTGGAAGGACAGAGGTTCTGCATGGGCCTAACAGGAGGTGTTCCCATCACTGGCCGATCCTGCTACTGGTGCCCCTGAATGTCCAACTGCCAGCCACAGACGTCAAGGCCATCTTGAGGAGATGGATTAGGCACTTGGTGGCGACTCTCAACTCCTTTCACTCTGAAAGGGGAAATGATTTAATTTGACTAATATCAACACTTATGTCCAGTACAGGTTTGCCTTTTCTATCCGTAGGGCTTTGGCCAACCCAAGTAACTGAGGATTAGAGAGGATTTCTTCAGCTGACATAAATCCTAACCAACATTGCCTTAAGCCAAGGGACTCACTTTAGCACCGTGCCCCCCCCCACAAAAAAAAAGTGCAGCAGTGGCCATGGGCATTTGACCATGAGGCCCACTGGTTCTGCCACCTACTGCACCCTCAGGAGTAACAAACCTGAGAAAGTGCCAGAATGGCCTCATAAGGAAGCAATTGAGATGGCAACTTGAAGAGGAAGCCACTGTCCAGGAGCAGTCTGGACCTCAAGTTAATGACCACTGTGTGGTACCATGTCCACGAGTCAGTAAACAAGAGGCTGGAAAGAGGAAAGAACCCACTTACTGTCAGCCCTTATCCCACTTGGGGGTTTATGCTCCCAATCCTACAACCCTAGGCTCTGTGGGCTTAGACAGCTGTGGGAATACTGCCACACGGGATCTCAGTAAAAGTCCATTAAACTTTAAGTTACAGCTGCTAACAGACATTGGCTCATCATACCAGAAGGCCAGCAGGCACAAGAAGTAATCTTACAACCAAAGATGGAGATGTGACAACAGCTTTGCTGATCTGTTTCTCCCACTGCCTAATCCAGTCTTTTCTCTTTCATTTTCTCACAGGTGTGTCTCCTAAGAGCAATCTACAGGAAGCCCTCTACCAGAGTTTCTTTGTCTCAGAGTCTGCATCCAGGTAACCTAAGCCAGCCAGTACATATCACTTCATATGTACATATCACTTCCTAAGTCAGTACATACCACCTCCCTGTGTTGAAGTTTACCTCAAATGCGCTTTCCTGTATGGGGTGAGCATGCCCTCACCCACCCACACCTCTCCTCCAGAATGAGTGAGAGTTGACACAGTTGTCTAGGGAAGAAGTCTGTGTGTAACCAGATTCTATCCCAGCTTGGTGGAATCACCAGACTTGCCGACTGACACGCACCGTAAATGATGCTGGGATCACTGCCTTAGAGGATGAGACTCACATGCTCCCACCCAAACACGTGGAAGGCTGCAGACCTAGGAAGTGGAGGGCCAGCAAAGCAGGGCTTCTGCAGATATGTCACCACCCACATCTCTGCCTCGAACAGCAGAAAGTAAAAGTTGAAACGACCTTTCCACAAATCTACCCTCGAGAATCCCTGAAGCTCTCTTATAGTGGGAGTGAATAGCGTGTATCTGAATTAATATCTGAGCAAGAAGATGTTCTAAATTACCTCGGTGGCCTCAAAATCTACCTGATTCACATATATTCAAAACTTTTTCTACTCCGCTCCCATGATTCTTTGTGTATTTCTAAATTTTAACATGCACCATACTATACTACACTTATTCAGAGGAGGAACATTCTAACATACTATGAGAAAGCAAGAACTCAGATTATATTCATCTTCATGTGCCAAGGACCTGGTTGAATGAATGTGGCTTCATGTGTAGGTCCCAGTAGATGCAATAGATGACATGTCACCTCAAGCTATCTCCAAATGGCCAACATCAAGCCAACTGAAAAGGCTATTTAGATTTGTGTGTGTGAAAAGTATTTATATTCTTTGATAAAAATGCTAAGTACAGTTTTAAATGAACACTATAATTTTTTACTATACTCTTATCTGTTTTCTCAGTTCTTCACACTAAAAGGCATGTGTCTGTAATGTTTAAGTTTCCTAAAAGAAAGAGGGAGGGAATCGGCAATCCCTGGAGATTCCGCTCATTGTTCTGACAACAAACTGGTTTTAGATTTGCTTTTGAATGTTCTCAGCCTCTTACACATGTTTCCTTGGGAATGTACCAACAGGTGTGTGTGAGTCAGGGTTCTCCAGAGAGCGAGACCAATAGGAAAAGATGTCATACATATACATGTATGTATATGAGAGGATTTATTTCAGGAATTGGCTCACTTGATTATGGAGTCCAAAAAGTCTTGTGATCTGCCATCTGTAGGCTGGAAAACCAGGAAAACAAAAAACAAACAAACAAACAAACAAAACAGTGGTGTATGATAAAGACTAACTGGAACTTTAAGTAAACATAAACAGGGTCGGTGAGAAGAGCTAACTAAGGCTTATGAAGTTCTCACAAAGTGCGAGAACCCTACAAGCGAGAACCCTATAGAAAGAACTCTTAAGTTTATAACAAAGCTCTACGGTTCTAACTTCCTTTTCCCATCTATAACTACCCCTCCATTTTGGCACCCAGGGCAGGGTGTGCACGTGGCTGGCCGTGTTGACATGCACTGGGTTGCAACCCTTACTTTTTCCCGAGTAAACCCTTTTGGCGACGAAATGACTAGGTGCTACTATTTTTCAGTCGACACATAATCCAGTCTGAGTCCAAAGGCCCGAGAACCAGGGCACCGATGTCCAAAGGCAGGAGGAGACCGCTGTCTCTGCTCCAGCAGAGAGAGCGAACCCCCACATCCTCCAGCGTTCATTCAGAGCAGGCCCTTGGCTGACTCGATGCCGCTCGCCCTCACTGGTGAGGGCCACCATCTTTACCCAGTGTATGGATTCAAATGTTAATCTCTTTCCAAGACAGCCTCACAGACACGCCTAGAGACAACAGTTTCCCAGTTATTTGGGTGTCCCTTAGCCCAGTCAAGTTGACAAAGGAAATTGACCATCTCAAGGTCTATGGTTCCTTCAGGTTGAAATTTAAATACAACCTGCATCAGAAGAGACTGCGGTGGCTCCTGGTGCCCAGAATATAGGGCCCAGCTTGAATCTGGGGTCAGCCCGGCTCTCTGCCTGCTCTTGGAAGAAGCCGCTTCCTTCTCTCATTTAGTTATGACTGTCCTGGTGGTTAGCAGTCCATGAATCAGAAAATCACCACAAGAATCAAAATTCCACTAATCGAACACAAATATTACATATCCGTATATGCATTTTTAAAAACTGGAAACATACACATCGTGGGTGAATCTGGTTATGGGGGGATTTCACTTGGACTATGTCTCTAATCGAATTCCTTTTCACATCGTGTAAGAGTACTCTAACAAGAATAGTTATGATACAGAAGTTTTCATCTGGGAAAATTATACAGGGATGAGGGAACAAGAAGTCTTGTACTCTAGTACTGTCCCATCCAGCATTCCCCAAGAGCCAGCTGAGAAAGCTGGCCAACACAGTCAGCTCTGCCCCTTACCCTGTCCGCATTCAAATTGCCGTGATGACGGCAGTCACTTAGGGAGGCCCAGGAGGCATCAAATCTGGAGACTTGAGTGGAACAGCCAGAGGAATCCTGAAACGTTAGAGCTGCAGGAGGCTCTGAACACCACTAGTCTAATCCCTATGCTTTAAAAATGAACCGAATTAAGCACAACTGCCCAGGATCACACAGCCATCCAGGGGCAAAGACAGAAATAGAGACCCTGGCCAACTGATCCTCAAGCCTGTGCGGTTCACCCTTGCACACTCTCTCTCCCACGTGTAGCTGCTGCTCAGGAATCTACACGTGATCACTAAAACTCCTTTCCTAAGCCCCTCTCCAAAAAAGGGGGAAAAGGGAAGGTGAGGGAAAAGGGAGGAGAAGAAAGAAGGAGAAGACAGAAGGAAACCAAAGGGAAGCTAAGGAAGAAAGGCAAACAAGGGAGAAGGGCTTCTCTACCACGCCCAGGCAAAGCAGGCAGCAGCCACGCCCCCCACCACCCCACCCGCCCCACCTGTTCCTCCCATTCTCAGCTGGCAGCCTTCTATGACTTTGCTTTTACTCCAAGGCTACCTTGATCTTCATCCAGGTGACCTCTAGTTCTGGTGAACATCACAGGGAAGAGTCTGAGCGTCTGAGCCCCACTCTCACTTGAGATGGCTGAAGGTAGAGGCTCCCGAGGCATAAGGGACAGGCCAGACCCCAGGGGACCCTTCCCAGTTGAGTGGCAGAGGGAGGGGATTCTTCTTGCTTGAATCGTGTTTACTCTGCCGGGAAATAACCCTTTCTGCCTTTCTTCCCCTCCGTGAGGACTCAGACGAGAAGGGGCCGCCTCCTTCATCAAGTGAGGTGGCAAACACTGAGTGCAGAGCACGCGTGCACATTAATTTTTGCCGGCTGTCGCCTTTGTGTTTTGGAACAAGTCAGATTCCTTTGTGTAATTGCTTGATGAAACATCCCCATCCATTCTGTCAACACAAATTATACAGTTAAAAATGCATGCCGCCCCAACCCACACTATACCAGTGAGAAAGCAGCTGACTAGCCCTGGGGCTGTGGGCTCTCAGAGCTGCAGCCCAGGGCCAGCCCTCCTGCTGCCCTCCTGCCCCAGCCCAGCGCCTAGACCTTGCCATTCACTGTCCACCCGCCAAGGACTGTTGCTAGGAGACAGAGATGCAGCTGGCGGGGTCCATTTCCTGTCCGCTGTGGGAGTGAAGAGACCAGGGCAGGGAGGGCCAAGAAACACAACATGGAGGGCTCAGGGTCACAGATACCTTCAGGGCCTCAGACAGGACTCTTCTGTGGCAAGGCTTTTACCCACCGAGAGGAGCCCCCCACGTTCAGGGGGGCCTTTCACTCCAACCCTGATGCGGTTTCTTGGAGTGTTTGTCTCAAGTGTAGAATGTACACACGCATACACCTATACTCACCCACACCTCTATATGCACATACCCACACACACTTCTAAACACATTCCCCTATGTACACCCACACTTCTACACACATATCACTACACTCACCTCCACAGGCAGTCCTACACACACATACCTACACACACCCCTACACTCGCACACCCCTACTCACACACTCTCACACGCATACTCCTACACACACGTACCCCTATACATACACCCCTGCACACACCTACAAGACAGTCCCACAAATACAGCTACACACACATACCCTTATACACATACCCCTGCATATACATCTACACATGCACATCTACGTTCACACACCTCCATACGTGCATGCCTGCACGCAACCCACACGTACACATCCACACCCACATGCACCTTTACACACACACAGAGCTTTTCTTCATGTAATATTTATTAAGTCAAAGCACACTTTCATGCCATCAGGACAAGGAAGCTTTATGATATATCTGAATGTTTGTGTCCCTTGAAATTTATATGTTGAAATTCTAACTCCCCAAATTCAAAGGTATTAGGAGGTAATTGAGAGTTGATCAGGTCACCTAATCACTAATGGGATTCGTGCTTTTATAAATAGGACTTAGAGAGCTCCCTAGCCCCTTCCCTCATGTGAGGACACCAGCTATGAACCTCACTTGACCTTACTGGCACCCAGACCTTGGACTTCCCAGGTGCCATAGCTGGAGAAATAAAATTATGTTGCTGATAAGCTGCCAGGTTGTGGCATTTTGTTAGAGCAGCCAGAATGGACTAAAACTTGTATTTGTCCGCTTTGCCTACCAGATTGGGTGGCTGAAATACTGAAATTTATTTCCTCACAAGTCCAAGATCAAGGTGTCAGTAGGGTTGGTTTCCGAGGTGGACTTCCCAGGTGCCATAGCTGGAGAAATAAAATTATGTTGCTGATAAGCTGCCAGGTTGTGGCATTTTGTTAGAGCAGCCAGAATGGACTAAAACTTGTATTTGTCCGCTTTGCCTGCCAGATTGGGTGGCTGAAATACTGAAATTTATTTCCTCACAAGTCCAAGGTCAAGGTGTCAGTAGGGTTGGTTTCCGAGGCGGGCTCTCTCCTTGGCTTGCAGATGGCCGGCCACCTTCTCTCTGTGCTCTCAAGTGGCCTTCCCTCTGCGCGTGGGTGTGGAGGGAGCTCATCTCTCTCCTCCTCTTCTTATAAGGCCACCAATCCTATCAGGTTAGAGTCCCACCCATATAACCTAATTTACTCTTAATTACCTCCTAAGAGCTGTGACTATCTCCAGATACAGTCACATTGGGGGTTAGGGCTTTGGCATAGGAATTTGAAGGGGACACAATCCAGTCCCTGACAGAAGGAAGCTTCTTGCCCCAAAGATACCTGTGTGGATCCTCTGGCCGAGGGAAGACTCCATTGATAACATGGATATTGTGGCCATCTGTTCTAGGGCTCCACATTGATGACGTTAGGACTTTTTAAAAAGCGGAAGCGTAAAGACAACTTTATTTTGATTATACAACCAGGAAATATGAATTAGGAAGGAACTGCCATTCCCCACATGTTCTGGAGCCACCGCTTCCCCTTTACTGAAGGGGACACTGAGGCATGAGAGTGGGAGAGGTGATTCCATCACCCCCGCCGGTTCCCAGTGCCCTGCAGCCATAGCCAGCACTGCCAGGGAATCGCGTCCCCCCGTAGAAGGAATGCATTTGGTCCACCTCTCACCCCCGGCCAGAGAGTGCCCGGCACACAGGGACCTCTCACCAAGCCCCCTGGAGTGGGAAGTGGACACAGCAGGCTATATCCGCAGCCCACACTTTAATCTGCACCCAATTGTTCTTCTCTGTCCGGCACTGTAACCAAGGCTGTGGCAATGTAGGGACAGCCAGCATTTCTCACGCGGTGTAACTTTCCCTCTGGTCCATAAAGCACTCCCTTCCACAGGAGGCTCTTTCTGTGCATCTGGCAAGAAATGCAAAGGGAGCAGAAGGAGGAGAGCTCCTGATGTAATCCTACTCTACGCAAGCCCAGAGGCCATTTCGCAGGACCATTACCGGCCCCTTCCCTTTGACCCACCACTTACCAGCTCTGTGACTCTGAGCACAATACACAACCTCTCTGAGCCTCAGCTTTCCCATCTGTAAAGTAGGATATTAAAGCTTCCCTCACAGCGTCGTGATGAGGATGAAGCAAAGTAACTAACACGAGGGGCGTGCGAAGTGACAAGCAGCAAATAAACCCTCCCGAAACGGCACGCAGGCAACAGGAAAAGCTTCGCTGACAGCCTACTGAGCTGCAGGGGCCAGAGAAAACTGTGAGCTCATCCAGCCAGCTGTTCAGGGCACAGGAATGGGGGTATGGAAACTGTCCGCAGAGATGACACGGTCTGCCCCACATCACACAGCTGGCTGAGGACAGTGCTGGACATCCACTTAGGTGAGTAGACCCGGCCCCTCTCCACAGTCCACTTTCAGCCCGAGAAATTATAAGGATTTGAGACTGAGCCAGTTGCTGTTTCTAAGGAGGGACTACAGTATTCCAAATTCCCAACAGATAGGAATCTTCCAGATTCAGAAGCAAGAAATCAGAATCCCCCAAATCATGTTGTTTTTATAGTTCTTCCCACATTCTTCCCATTCTTTACTTATTATTATGAATACATTTCTTAAGAAAACTATTTAATAAATGAGAAAAATTCGGTTTACTAGTATTTACAAAGAACTGCAGCCTATAGTGAATTCTCCGACTCCGGAAACCCCAGAGACCATTTTTAGGTGGTATCCAGACACGTAATGTCAGGTCTCCCCCGCCACGTTAACAGTGTCTCATTGGATCATGTGCCAAACTGCCAATCTAAGGACTTATTTTGTTTCCAAAATTGTTATTTCTTGAAACACCGTTGAAAGTATCTGTATACAGTATTATACTACACACATACACAGTAACGTGTATTTTATTTGCAGGAGGGACTCACCCGTAGCAGCAGACGGGGCCGTAAACATAGGCTTTTTTCACTTGGCAGGACTGCTGAGCAGACGGCGTCTCCTCCAGCTGCTCCTGCCCCGCTCCGGGCGCGTCCATCCGCCTTAACCCTCGTTCTGCACCTCGGCCTTTCCTGCTCTTGCTGCTTACTTCATCTCGGTGGATTTCTTCAGAGCTCTAAGGTCTATATGTTGACTGTAAGCTATTGTTCTTACGGGAAATTTATAATTTTTTTCCTCCATTTTCCTGATTTCTCAACCGATTTTTCTCAGGATTTAGAATGTGAAAAACAAATCTCCTCTAGAAATGCCGGGAAGAATTGCCCCCATGAAGCTGCAAGCCAGAGGTGTGACCTCCTGCCTGCCCAGCAGCCTGTGCCCTACGAGGGCCCCTGGCTGGACACAGAGGGCTCGGAGGTCACACACTGGACACCGAGGGGGCGGCAGTTTAGGAAGTCTGTTCATTCAACTGAGCAAGCTCTGGTCTGGGCGCCCCCCCAGGGTGGGGGCTGGGGCTCCATATGAGTGTCCCGTGGCCGCCATAACAAATTATCACAAGCCGGGGGTGGGGGTGGGGTGTGGCTTAAAACAGCAGAGATTTGTTCTCTCACAGTTCTGGGGCCTAAAAGTCTGAAATCAAGGTGCTGGCAGGGCCATGCTCCCTGCAAAGACACTAGGGGAGAATCTTACAGTCAGTCTTCCAGAGAAAGAATTCATCCTCGCCTCTTCCCAGCTTTCCTGGCTCCCAGTGACCCTTGGCACTCATTGGCTTGTAGTTACGTCACTCCAATCTCTGCCTCCATCTTCATGTGACCTTCATGTGACTTCAGATTGTGTATCTCCGTCTCCAAACCTCTCACTCCTTGTAAGTACAGCAGTCGTTGGATCTGGTACCCACCCTAATCCAGCATGACCTCATCTTAATTTGATTATATCTGAAGGACCCTCTTTCTAATAAGGCCACATCACAGGCACCAGTGGTTAGGACTTCACCATATTGTTTTGGAGACACAATTCAACCCACGATAGGCTCCAACAGCAAATGAGTCGGACAGGGTTCGGGCCAGTCCAGAGTTTACTAAGTAAATGGGCAGCAGGTACATTTAGTGTAACAAGCACCACGCAGGGTGAGAGGGGCAGCATGGCCTACAATGGGGCAGGAGGAAAGGCAGCTCAGTCAGAGTGCGGTGATCAGGGAAGGCTTCCTGAAGGAAGAGGCATCTTGGTGGAATGAGCAGGATTCAGCCTGGGGAGGGTGCCAGAGAAAAAGAGCAGCAATGACTGACGGCCGAGGGTGAAAGGAGCAAGGTCATTGCTTTGCCCAACCTGTCCCCTTTGCTCAGAAGGCAGGTCCCCAAGATCTAGTCCTCAGGCCTCAGCTTAAATGTCACCCCTTTGGAAAGACATTCCCTGGCCAGCCTTCATCCGCTCATCTCTACCCATCACTCACATTATTCTCTTCCAGGCACCATCATGACTTGCATTCGTTATTTATTTGCTTGCTTATCGCCTTCCTTCAAACACCAGAGGTTAGCTCCCTGGGGGCAGGAATCCCACTAACTTTTTCATAGATTTACCTGTTGCACTTAACCTGGTGCAGATTGTACAAGATAAAAATGAATGAATAAATGATTGAATATATGAACGAACAAACATAAATTGGTTCAATTGGTGGCCAGATTGCAGATTTTGAGGCAGGAAGTGGCCAGAGAGAAGGCTGGAGAGAAAAATGTGAGCCAGAACTTTCAGGTGGGACATCCAAGGGGAGCCCCTGAAGCAGGAGAAGGAGCTGGGACTTGTTCTATGAGCAGTGGAGAGCAGGGGTGAGGGGGCAGTTTCCTTTACACAGCAGAGAGCATGGAAGACTGCACGTGGCATCTAGCAGTGGGCACATGTCCCCGGGTCTCCGTGGGAACAGATCTAGAAGGAGCTGAAGGTTTGCACCTCACAAGTACATTGCACATCATTGGTGCCCAGGAAATATTGTTCAGTCGCATGAGTGAGGGCAGGAAATAGCCTCTTATAGGAAGCTGTTCACTTCCAGTTGGATATGGGGAGACAGGAAGAGGCCATAGAATTCTTGCTTTCCTGAAAATCACATCCCTGACGTCTTCTCTTCCTCAGAATCGTAGGAGGCTGCTTTTTTCCTCTCTTTACTCTTCCACCCTCCTGGACCGAGGCAAGGGAGAAGATGGCCGTACCAAATAGCCAAAAGCCAGAGGACGCGGAAGCCAGCAGATGAGAGCCAGCACCTCGCTGCTTCAATCAGCTCAGAGCCGGCTTCACTGCCTGCTCCAGCTGCCAGGACTCGGCACCTCCCGCTGCGTGAGCCTCTGGCGGCAGCTCGACTTAAAGAAAAAGGCCGAGTCAAAAACATTTGAAGGACCAGCCTCCTGGCCAGGCTTCCCACACTCCCCGCAGGGACTGAAGGTTACCAGACACCTGCAGACCTCAGATCTCCCTCTGCATCTGCTCATAAGGATTTTTTAGGCCCCTGGGCGTTTCCCTTCTTAGGACGAGCAGGAACTGAAAAAGACTAGGCTTGGTCTGCATTTTTATTTTTAATCAACATACCAGGCTGCGGCCACTTCTGCGTTTACTATTACTACTCAGTACAGAGACTGTGAATTTGCCCGATGAAGCCAGAAAGCCTCTGGGATCCTAAACAAACCCAGGGTATTTTGATTCATTTCCTATTGAGACACAGAAGTTATCATTCATTCACCAAGCCAGTTAAGTCCCTCCTCTCTGCCCTGTCTCAGAGGGGTCACAGAACGGGGCGAGACAGTGGGCAGACCAGCCCTCTCGGCCGTCCCACAGAGAGTGTGAATCGGTGCGGCCTCCACGCGAGGCAATCTGAAGGACTTCTCAAAACAACAAAAACACCAACCCATCGCTTTTCCATTTCTAGGAATTTATCTGACAAATATGCCCACATAGACGTGAAATGATCTATCTATCAAGCTTGGTTTGAAAATAGCCGAAATGCCCATAGGTAAGGGACCGGCTAAAGCCAACAGCGCTGTCTCCGGACAATGGAATACAAAGCAGCTGTGAAAGGAATAGACGGGGCCGCCATGCACTCCCACAGCATCTATTGCTTCGAAACAAATGTGTCAGCTTAAAGCCAACAGACGCACTATCTCGCCATTTTCCTGAGAAGGGATTCAGGTTGGGCTTAGCTGGATGATTGTGGCCCAGAGTCTCCCACAAGACTGGAGTCGAGCTGCGGGCTGGGGCTGGGGTCATCTCAAGATGTGACTGGGAGGACTGAGGGTCTGCTTCCCAGTCTAGTCCCGTCGCTGCTGGCTGGTATCAAAAGACCCGCTTCCACGCTCACACAGTGTAGGCAGGCCTCGGTCCCTCACATCCCACTCGGGCCTCTCCTGGGCTGCTCGAGCGTCCCCAGGACACAACAGCTGACTTCCCCAGATAAGGGATGAGAGAGAGAAAGAGAGCTCCCAAGACGCAAGGGGGCATTTTGTTTAGAACCTAATCTCTGAAGTGACAACACATCACTTTGGCTGTATTCTATCCACTGGAAGCAAGTCACTAATCCCAGCCCACACCCAAGGGAGGGCAGTTCACCTTTTGAAGGGATAAGTATCAAAGAATCTGTGGACATATTTTTATTTAAACACTTTTTTAAACACCTTTATTTTCGATTGCGGTTATGAACATATCTTTAAAATCACCACACCAGGATACATTCCTAAGCAAAAATAAAAAATAAAGCAAAGCGCAGAGCGGTTTGTATGGCTGGCTACTACATATGGAACAAAAGGAAAAAAAGAATAGTTATATGTATTCGCTTGCAGATGCATAAAATATCTCCGGCAGGACACACAATAAACCCTTAACGCTGGTTGCCTCCAGGGAGAACAATCTGGTAACCTAGAAATAGAGGTGGAAGGGAAATCTTACACTAGGAAACTTCATCTACCTCTTGAGTTTCGCACTGTGATAAATTACCTGTTGTTAATAAGCATTAGGTAGGAGACAATTATTTTGTTATTCTGTTAATGTTTGTGGAGCATCATGAAGCGAGGCCCTAGGGAGTGTCAGACCCTTAAGGAATTTGCAGTCTCTCTAGATAAACAAGATTCCAATACAGTTGAAACCTTTTGGAAACAATTTCTCATCAAATAAGTTGAAGGTCAAGTGTGCGGCCCAGATAAAGGACCCCATGTGTCTCTGGAGGGGAGAAGGGACTCCGATGGAAAGAGCAGGATAAGTAGAGAGAAGGGGGCAGGTCTGAGGGGTTGGGGGCTTGAAAAAGGGACCAAAGTGAGAATGGAGGGTAGGAAATGGGGAGGAAGGGCTTTGGGGAGGCCTGCCCAATATAGCCAGGGGTTCGTATTCTTTGTTTATTGCTTTTTCCTGATGTCTTAGTTCTGTTTCCGGCTCCTCCTGCTTTGAAGAAAAGGCTCTGGTTCTTCCTGAGTCATCACATGAAAATAAATATGACGTAAAAACGGAGCTGCTGCACGTTCCACTCTAGAGAAGACATTCTGATGCTAAAACCAGAAATCCACCCACTTTGGAGCAAATCAAAGTTTTCCTGAAGGGTTCAGAGGAACCTCGTAGAACCCAAGTAGAACCGAGCCTAGTGGCATAAGCTCGGAACTGGAGAGATGAAAACCAACTTCTCTCCTCTCCCCTCTCCCCTCTCTCCTCTCTCTCTGTCTCTCTCTGTCTGTCTGTCTCTCTCTCCCCGCCCCCCACCTCCCCTCAGGCTGCAAGCTCTGCTGGGCCTGCCTCTCTCTACATATTTGTTCCATCTCCCCACTACTGCTCATCTCCCCGTGTTTACTCCTAGTTTCTGCTCCTCGCTTCTCACGGGTTAAATTGTGCCCCTTCTTATTCATCCGTATGTCGAGGCCCTAATGGCCAGTACCTCAGAATGTCACCTTATTTGAAAATGAGATCATCGTAGGTAGCATTAGTTAGGATGAGGCCATTAAGGTAGGCCGTAATCCTACATGATTAGTGCCCTTATAAAATGGAGAAAATTGGACAGGGACACACTCACACACAGAGAATGACATGTGAAGAGAAAAAACAGAAACCGGGGTGATGCTTCTAAGCCAAAGAAAGCCAAAGATCACCGGGAAACCACCAGAAGCTAGAAGCCAGGTGTTGAACAGATTTTTCCTCACGGCCCTCAGAAGGAACCAACCCTGCCCACACTTTCATCTTGGACCGCCAGCCTCCAGAACTGGGAAACGGTACGTTTACGTTAAGCAGTGCTTTGTTACAGCACCCCTAGCAAACTCCTACACCGCCCCCATGCTGACTTGCTCCTGGCTCTGGTTTTCCACGTCAGGCTTGCTCACCCCGGAACAACATGAACTGACCACAGACCCCAACTCTGTCAGCTCACATTCCCACAGAGAACCTGATGACCTGAGTCATCTGTTTATGGAGGAGCCTGGTCCCATCGGCTGTGAGATGGATGGGTCAGAATCTCTGCTATAAACTGGTCCCCCAGGACCACGCCCACTGCAGAGGTTGTCGGGAGGCCGAGAAGGGATGAAGCGCCCAGAAAGGTAGCTCCGTATTATTTTCCTTTCGCTGTAACCCTGGAGCCCAGGCCTCACCCTGAACAGAGGTGGGTGGTGACCAGGCGTAAGGGGCACTTGTGGGGGCTCTCCCCACTCGGTGCCTTTATTCATTCAAGAAATTGCAAAAGCCTTTTATGTGACAGGTGCGGTGCTGGCTTCTGGGAATGTCAAGTTGAAGAAGACACTACTTTTCTAGAGGAGCCCACAGCCAAGAGGGAGAGAGACAGTAATAATTAACACTCGTGTTATCGGAGGCTTACTCTGGGTTGATGCTTTGCAGACATTATGCAATTTGATCCCCTGAACAGCTCGAAGGAGTGACCTTCTGACACTCTTTTACAGACAGGGAAGCCGAGTCCCACAGCAACTAAGAAACTCGCCTGGGGTCACGCAGATGGCAGTGGGTAGAGCTGGGCATGAACCTGGTCTGGCTGATCCCTTGTCCCCAGCTGCCCGTGTTCAGATATGTTAACACTGACTCTTCTGAGAAGCCAGGACAAGGACGTGACGGAGCTAGAGCTGGAGGTGCTGTGGGAGACAGAGGAATGGAGTGTGAGCTGGGCCTGGGCACCTGCGTGTGGACAGGTGTGAGGAGAGCTGGCGAGGGCGTGCCAGGCTGCAGAGGACACGCCTGCAGAGCATCTTCCTGGCATCATCGGGGGTGGGAGGCAAAGTGGGATCACGCGCAGGAGGATGCACAGGAAGCAAGCCGTCAGGTGGAGAGGGAGAGGCCTTGGAGGTCAGGCCGAAGAGTAAGGAGCGAGACCAGTAGGGACCATGGACTCTTTTTCTGTACATCATCGCGATGTGAGCCTGTTTTAGGAAGATGCCTCTGGCACCCTGTGAAGACGGACTATAAGAGGTCAGAGGGGGGACCCACGGGAGTGCCATGGAGAGTAATGAAACAGAAGGACTGAATGCAAAGAGAGACGGGCTGAAAGAGACCGGGAAGCAGAGCACGGAGGACGTTTTCTGTCTAGGCACCGAGAGAGGGAGGAAGCGGAACGGTGTGGGTCCCTCCGTGTTTCTCCTGTAAGTATCTCTGAAATGCGCCTCTCATACAAAATTCCAGTTTCTGGCACAGTTTCTAACATTATTCTTCCTACGCAGCCCCCCGGTTTTAGTCTGCACCGTACACACACACACACACACACACACACGCTGGATTCTGACCTACGCTGGACTCTGCCATCACATCCAGCACCTTTGTCGTACCGGAACAATCTCTCTGCCATGGGAGAAAGTAATCAGAATATCTTTTTCAGGAAGGCAAGAACTGTTTACATTCCTGACCTCATTCCGAACACCCAGCAAATCCCCGGAGAGCAATTAATTAAATGGTTATCGCTGTGTCTGGCTTAGAGATTTCTCCCATCCCCTCTCTCTGTCTTTGTCTCCAGTGCTCCCTAATCTCCCCTCCCCCCTCACCCCACATTGTACTTACTGGTTAAGAAGCTAAATTTCATTTCCCTTAGTGGTGGAACATTGCTTTGTTTTTTAAAGACATTCACGATCTAAGAGCTTTATTTTTTTCCCCTTTGTAACCACGTCGATGCTATATTTAGTAATTTTATTAACGAGATAATTTACGTAAATACCATACCAGAGCCCTGCTGAGTAGCAAGAAAACTAATTCTATTCTTCTTATTAGAGAAAACAGACAAACCAAATGAGATTTAAAGACTAGACGAACGAATTTGTGTCTGTGCTGAAGTCAGGCCTGGGACCTCAGGACACGTGTGTAGGGACAGCACGTTCCACCCAGCGGTGGAAGGTAGGGGGTGGGGGGGAAGGAATAGATTTCAATAAAGGAACAGAAAGGCAACATCAAGAATCCACCTGGGCTCAGCGGACTCTCTCTCAGAAGAGCATACACAGATCTAAGATGGAACGTCCCTCCTCTGTGTCCCCTTCTGCAGGATCCAACCACAATTCACAAGTGTGGACGGAGAGAAGAGCCCACGGCCTCCCCAAGCGTTTCTGTGGCTATTCTCTGACATGCTCCAGCGTCTCTTCAGCTGCTGTCCCATGGCAGGTAGGGACCGCGTCTGATAAACCCGCTCATTCGATCTCTGTGTGTATATGTGGGCTCCTTAATAAAATACAAGGGAACCCCACTTCCAACAAAGCCGACTTCCAACACCCCCCGCTTCCAACAACCCCACTTCCAACAAAGCCAATAAATGAAAAAACTGATTCGCACCGAAGACATCAAGGGGTGGTTATTAGCTTTACGAAAAGACAAACTAGAGAATTCTTTTAAATCCCAGCTCCCTCGGTGCATTGGAAATGAGATTCGATTTAGAAAAAAAAAATCAGTGGACACACAACTTTTGAGAATGCTCTGCCGGTGAAAAGAAGGCACAGCGGGGCCCAGGCGGCGATGGTGATTAAGAGAAGGAAGTGGACATATTTCCTTCCTTCCCAGTAGTACTGACATTTCCGTGGCGTGGCGGCGGGGAGCATGCCAAATGCTTTCACGCACCTCCAGGTCCAGTCCTCATGGCGGCCCTGGGAGAAGGAGCTTCACTCTGCCACACGACTGAGGAAACTGAGGCTCAGGGAGGCTGGGAAGCTCGCCCACGGCCAGAGAGGGGTGAGTCTTGTGCCCTTGGGTCTCGCATCTTCAAGCCCTTGCAGCTACCCGCTAAATCCCTCTCCCTCAGAGACACATTTCCATGGAATCTAAGGCCGGCTTTCCTTCTCTAAACACACCAGCTACAGGACATGACAAGCAAACTCCCCTCGAAGTCAAGATACTCTTCTTCCGGGAAAGCGGCTGGAGCGCTCGGGCCCGGTTGCCCATCTGGGCTGTGTTAAAGATGCTTAGAGCTCCAAGGGCTTCCCACAGGGCCATGGGAACCAGGCCTCCCACCCAGGTGCTGGCCACGGTGAGAATCAGGCAGAGGGCAGGGGGCAGGGGCCACAGGACAGTCTAGGAGCTGACCCCCCAAGGGCTCTTCACCCTTTCGCACGTGCTCCCCATTCCACCGTCAGCGAATGCAGATGGCCACGGTGAGAATCAGGCAGAGGGCAGGGGGCAGAGGGCACAGGACAGTCTAGGAGCTGACCCCCAAGGGCTCTTCGCCCTTTCACACATGCTCCCCATTCCACCGTCAGCGAATGCAGAAGTCCTTTGTTTCCCAGGCAAAGCTGCTGCTCCCCAGCTTCCCCTGCTATGTGACCGTGTCGCCGAGCTGTGGCCTGTAGGCTGTGAGCCAAGGCGAAGTGTCTGATGAAACCACCCAGGCCTGACTCCACGCTCTTTCCTCCTCCAATGCAAATGAGAACCGCGGCCCTGGAAGCCAAGCATTGCAAGAGTAGACCCACCAGATGAAATGTTGAGCTTTGTTTTTGGCAGTAGTTAGTGTTACCTTAACTCATAGAAACTCATCAAAAAGCCCTGATGGGGCTCAGGGCCAAACTTGGGAGAGTAAGCCAGGAGTTTTAATGACAGCATGTGGGCCGGCCGCATAGCCAGGTCACAAGCTTGGGACTAGAGAGAATGCGTTTCAGTTGCTGCTCCAGCACTCGCCTTGATATTGGTCCAATTTCCATCACTGTTTTTATTATAAGGCCAGGGGTGGAGCTGGCTGAGTGTGACCTGATCCCACCCCTGCCTACCCACAGGAATCAACAGGTACAGAAGCAAGACCCCGGATATTGGGTCAGTTGGACTGATTGAACACCAGCTCCATAGTATACACACGACCAGCACAGAGCCTAGTGCAAGGAAGGCTCTTTCCTCCCCTTCCCACTCCCCTTCACCCCGAGTGTCTCTGATAGGATAACTCTGCCACCTCTTCCTTCCTTCCAGCCCCGACTCTGGAATGACCAGGATTAGGAAGGGTGCTATCAAGCCCTGAGGACAGCCCCACCCCCAGCTGCACTGGATGATGAGGTAGTTTAGGCTTCAGCAGAAAGATTCAAGGTTCTTTGAAGATTTTTTTCCCACTAATACTAACTAGACGGAAAGCGAAATTTACATTTTATAAATCTCTTTTACATCCTAAAGACCATCCTTCCCATGGTCTTTTATATACTTCTCACCTTCTCGACAACCTTTCGAAGAAGGAATTAGAGTCTTATTTTATGGATGAGCAAACTGACGCTCAGAGAAGTGGAGTCACTTGTCCAGGATCGCAGTTCTGGGATTCGAATCCAGGTCCCTCCCTCTGGCTCTGAGATTCGCACTCATTCCTCTGCCTTAGAGACCCCTCCTTCCCTCGTCATCTCC
Source organism: Pteropus alecto (assembly GCF_000325575.1). NCBI lineage: Eukaryota > Metazoa > Chordata > Mammalia > Chiroptera > Pteropodidae > Pteropus > Pteropus alecto. The sequence continues at coordinate 2,895,245 of NW_006429864.1, read as the reverse complement.
CAGACGTGCTGGAAAGGAAGCCCTGGCCCCTATGAGTTTGCAGTCTCCCTTCTCAATGGCCTGGGTTTTCTCCGGCTCAGACCAGAAAGAGTCCAGGTGACCTCAGATAACCATGTAGCTCTCCAGGACCAGAGAGGAAAGAATATCTGCTCACCAACCCAAGCTGGAACTGGAATGAGGCGAGAGAGGTGCCAAGGATTCAAAGCTTAAAGAGGCGCTCCTTCATGAGAGCAGCCCTGAGGGCAAAGCCTCCTGGGGTTCTGTGTCATGGCACCTCTCTGGCTTCACCCCAGCCCCAGACCAGCCACCCATACATATCTCAAAGCATCACATGCTCTGAGATCCAGAAGTGCCTTTAAAGGTTATCCATCTGTCTAATGATTTCTAACCTTTTTCGGCAAATCAGTGTTTTTCTGGAAGCCCAAATAGGAGAGTTTTTCTGGTAACTACAACCACTGGTCATGATGTCAAACGAAACTCACTCCTAAGTAAGGCTGGAGCCCAGAGACACCCCCCTCCCCCCACCCCTGACCAGGCCACTGTCACAGCCCACACGCATTCCACGAACTGAGGAGCACTCAGCTCTCTGTTGTTGATGCTTCTGACGCAGAAAAGACAAATCTCCCTGGTCCATGACCAGGGCAGTTCGGCACGTGGACCCAGGGATCATCCACAGGTGGGAAGGAGGGAAGGAGGCAAGGTAGGATTGCATATTTGTTGAAACATTTGGGAGACGTTCCTGCCAGCCGACTCTCGGTCAGCCCCAATCTCTTCCTTCTGCAGACTTCTGGCCCTGCTGTGCTCCCCAAAAAGGGTGATCATGAGAGACGATGCACAGCCTTTCATCCTCCACCAGGCCCACCCTCCTGGGCCCCAGTCCCCAGCCTCGGACATGGCCTTTCCCTGTGTTCCCTCCTAAGAAAGCTGCAAACCAGTGGACGAAGCCACATGGTCTTGACTTTGTCATTGCTGTTGAGAAACTGTTGTTATCTTATTTCCCAATCTATTTTAAAACTCTTCGTGAGGGCTTTGAGCCAGCCGAGGGGGAAAAAGCATTCCAGCAACAGCTAAGGGACTCTTGTCCTAACTGGCTTGTGATTTTCTGTTCTGGAAGCATTGCTTTCTGTTCTGTTTTGTTTTTAATTATGCTATGGTGGAGCAGAAACGGGTTCAAAGAATATAAGCAGGGAACTAGAGAGTCGAGGCCTGGGAATTCTGGTTCCAGCTCTTTCTGCTGGCCCAGCTTCTGGGAGAAGCATTTCAACCCTCTTTCCGCCTATTTTATGCCTCCTGCAAAACAGGACTAAGTCTAATTCTTCTCCAGATGGAGGGGTGGCCACAGTTGACTCTCGCAGTGGACATAACGTTGTGGGGTTGGGGGTGGGAGCCGATGTTAACTGGTGGAGAAACCGGGATCGTGTATAACCCTCCAGCGCGATGATCACCCCCTCTCAGCCTGAAGACCTGGAAGGCTCCAAGGTGAGCTGAGACCTCGATCTGAATCCAGCTCTCGCTCACCCATGATCCCTGCTCAGGGGACTCAGTTCCTCCATCTGTGGAGGAGGGAGAGTGGTCGCCTGTCCCCTAAAAAGCAGAAAGTGAAGGAAACATATTTATTAAGTACGTGCGTGGTCCTCGGCACCCACTTTATTTGGATTTTTTCATCCCATCTTCATAATTTTAGGGGGCTGGCGTTGTCACGCCCACTTTCTCGATGACAACACTGAGGTTCCAAGACATTACACAACACAGCCATGGCCTCTACCGCATCACAGACTCAGACTCGAGACCTTTTTGATTTCTCTGGCTCTCGAAAGCCAGAGAAATGTCCATCCTTTACAGAAAAGGTCCGGCCCAGTGCAGACGTCCGCTGGCTCGCTTCCTCTGCTCCTCTGGCTGCGGCTGTGCACAGTTGCGAGCTTCGCCCCGCGACCGTCCCTTCTCGGATGCTCTTTCTTACCCTTTCCCCCACTTCTCTTCTCCAGAGGGTTTCTTCTTCTCCAGTTCTTAGACCCCCAGGGGTCCAGGCAGCCCTGGGGACAATGGGATACCCCACCCTTTGGTAGCACCAACTGCACTTCTGCAGGTTCCGGAATCTAGTGAGAAGCTCCCATGACTTTGAAGAGCCACCAACACGTAAATTTTGGGGCCTGGCCCAGAGAATACCCTTTCTACAGTTTTGGTCCTGCGGCCTAGAATTTCCATCTTCTACCAACCAGCCTGGTCGAGTCTCCTCCTTCAAGACCAGACTCCTGTGGGAAGCCACTGCAGGGCCCCTTGCCACCAGCCCAGGCCCTCAGGAGCTGCTTCCACAGGATTCCGTGAGGTCCTATGAGACTCCCAGCCTCAGAAAGAGAGAAGCAGACACAAGGGGAACATTTTTACTGCTAGGCGACTGGAGATTATTTTAATTGTGTATAACCAACAGGTAGGAGGGAAAAAGACTTCAGCTGTGACGTGGGGGAATGGCCTCTGGACACAGAGGCAGGACACGTGGCTTCCAGGCATGACGGGATTTCTCTCGAGCTGCCGGACCTCGCCAAACCTTTCACCTGTGAGAACTTATCACTGGGTTGTTGTGAGATTAAGCAAAATAAATCTGAAAAACGTTGTAGCCTTTTGAGAATGATACCTGCAGATATTTCTCTGTTGGATACAGTAAGTGTTCAGAGGAGATAAGGTGTTCCCTCTCACTAGGGGACAAATGGAAACATCGATAAGAGACAAACTCATGAAGAGGTGGCCTTTACACCAACCTCGAAGAATACACAGGGTTTAGACACGCTGAAATGGGGATGGGGTGGCAGAGGAGGCCAGGAGAGGAAGTAATGAGACCAAATGTTGAGAAGCTAGCATCGATGTAGTCAACGAGTTTTACTGAGCAACTACTATGTGCCAACCACTGTTCTAAGTGCTGGAGACACAGGAGTGAAGAAAACAGACAAGGTCCTGCCCTCAGAGAGCTTACATTCTAATTGGGAAGCACAGACAATAAACGTAAACAAATTAGAATCCATAATGACTTGTGACAGTGATAAGTGAGAAGAAGAAGACATGTTAAGATGACTGGAGGGGACATGCTCTAGAAAAGATAGTAAAGCATGATGACACCTCCACCAAGAAGAGAGGGATGAGCGCTGGGCTGAGGCAGCGCATGCCCAAGGAAGCAGCAAAGTGGAGAGTCCCTGAGGCAAGAACAAGCTTGGCACCTTTGAGAATCAACCCCCCAAAAGAAAGGCCAATAAAGACCAATGTGTTTCGAGCAGAAGGGACAAGGAGAAAAAGAAGGAGGAGAGGAAAAGCTGAGGTCCCACCTAAGGAAGACTAAGTTGTCGACTTGGACAGGAGTTAAAGTAACAGATGATTCTGGAAAACTAATTAGGGGCTAAAATTAGAACATCTCAGACCTTAAATTAAGGTGGATACACTTCATTCTTCAGGGAAAGCTGTCTCATGAACGAAGAAGCCACGTCTGCAAGGAAGATCCTCGGGACTCGCCCCCAGATAGTTCTCATGAAACAGGGTGACCTTGGGGATGCCAGAGGCACATGATCCGGAGCACTAGGGCAGCAGGGCGAAGGGTCATGTTTTACGACAGAGTATCTGAGCAGAAAGTCACCCAGCTCCTCTTCCTCACTGAGAAAGAAAACGAAGGCCAGAGAAGGAAAACTGAGGCCTGGGACGGGTGAGAGTAGAAGCCGTAAGCGATGTACATCGATCCTGCTTCTCTACTCCCAGCAGTGACAACGTGTCACTGTGGGGCTGGAGCATTCAATGGCCGGTGCGAGGCTCTGAGATCCTGCCTTGGTGATCCCTAGTTAACACTGAGGTGCCACCGTGCCCAGCCAGCATCAGGAGGGAAGCTGCAAAAGAGAAAGATACACTGGTCGCGTTAAGTCCCCGAGCTACCTGGGGTCGTTCGTTATGGCAGGATAGCACCCCAATACAGAGTCCAAGTGGGATAACCCGACCTGCTGCGGCTAACGTGGTTCCTGCTCCACAAGTTCTGTACGTTTTTAGCACAGCGTGTGTGTGTGCGCCCATGGGTGAGCAGCTGTGTGCCCACCTCTGGGGGCACGTGTCTGTCGGAGAACCGCTGTGGTGCCCTCGCCACACAGCCTGAAGCTCTGGCTGAGCCTGGGCCCACTCTGGGAAGCCTGCCCGAGCCCGCCTGTCAGTTGCCTCCAATGCAGGGTTTAGGACTTGCAGAGCTGGAGACTGAGACCAAAAGGGGGCGCTGCCCTTTCTCACGGTCCCAAGGCTCCCTGTAGAGTCCCCTATGTCATCTCCCAAAACCTCCCGCCAATTGTTTCTACCTTTTCTAAAACTTAGGGCAGGGAGCTGGCTGCAAAGGCCAGTTGGAGGTGAGCTGCCAGGAGCGAAGGGCACGCTCAAGGACCTAGGGACCCCGCCCCCACCCTCCCGGCCCTGGGGGGCCGTCTGCGCAAACTGGGTAATTTACACTCACCAAAGCACTCTATTTGTACCTCATTTTATAATAGGGAGACCCCTCCTTGAGTCTCTGTCTCCTCGCTGACACCCAGGAAGGGCGGCTGGGCAGCGGTGAGGACCCATTTCACAGGTAGAGAAACAGGGCCCAGCCCGCAGGTGCAGGCTTTAGCTCCAGCAGCTCGTGAGTGAGAGGAGCCCACGCCACCTTCTCTGGCCAGCGCGGCGTTCCTTCTCACATACCTTCTTGGACTGATGCCAGCTGGCCAAGAAAAATTAATAAATACTACATTTTCTGCTTCTCTGGAAACATTTCTGGCCAACCCCTACACAATGCCAACAAGACGAGAAGAAAAGAAATAATTTCGTCAATAGCTCTGGCTTCCTTGGGTATAATTCTAATTAAAGTTAGACTTCCAGGGCCTTTCGGAAAGGACCGAAATAAATTAAGGGCATTTTTCTATTGGGGAAGTATTAGAGGGAAGGGTGGCAGTGGGGTGCCAGCCCCGAAGGAGACAAGGCGGGTGGTGGCGGGTGGTGGCTTTTAATGAAGGCGGCGCTTCCCCCAGCCTTTGCCCCCATTCATTTCTTTCCCTCTGTCTTCCCTTTGAATAATGTGTTTTCCTGCTACTTCAATCTCAGTCCCCTCTCCGCATTAACATGTATATTGCTTGGTTAAGGGCTACCTGGCCGGTTGGCTCTAAATAACTGGAAAGCGACAGGAATGTGATGGGGACAGAATGGATGAGGGGCTCACCAGAAGCCCCTGACTGCCTTTGCCATTTAGAAACAAAGGCCCGAATGACTTCCACATTCTTTTTCCAACTGCACTGTCCTAAATAGAGTGGGGCGGGCCAGCCATGCTGCCTCCCCCAGCCTAGCCCCCTGACCAAGGGGTCTCTGTGTTCATTTACAGCCATTTGCTGTTCTTACTTCCTGCAGCCAGGCACTCCTCAAGGCACCGAGGGTCAAGGTCACTACCCTCAGGGAGCTCATAGCCTCTAGAGACAGACACTAAACCATGCACTTATGTTGGTGCATGAAGTGCCCAGACACAGGGCAGGGCAGGGCAGGGTGCTCTGGGAACATAGACAAAAGCACTCCACCCAGATGGGTGCTGATCCAAGAAGGCTTCCTGTAGGAGATGAGCCCTGAGTAGAGCATGGATAAACAAATAAATGTCAGCCTGATGAATTAGTAATCCAAACCCGCCATCCCCTCACCCCAGAGACCATTACATTATGCTGTTAACTTCATATCATGGCATTTTCCAATCATGCACACACACACACACGCAAACTAATAAAAGGGACCAAAACACTGTATCTTGTTAACTGCTCTAACTTCAGCATCTTGCATCATGTCTGGCATATAATAAGAGTTCAATATTATTTGCTGAACTGAAGGATGAACAAATACACGGGAGAGCGTGTTGGAGGCAGAGGGATCTGCATCTGCACAAGCAGCAGCCATGAGGCCAGGTGGGGCATTGGGACATCATTCAGAGCGCTCCAGGGGCTGGAGGGCGGGCCCGGTAAGAGAAGAATGATGGAGGCCGATGAGGGGCAGAGCGGCGGGCAGGGCGGCGGGCAGAGCGGCGGGCAGAGCGGCAGGCCTCGCGAGCTGCTGCAAGGCCTTCAGACTCCAAGGGCAGGGCCACGGGGAGCCATCGAAGGAGAGTGACATGACAGGGTTTGCCTTTAAGGAAGATTGCACGAGGAAGGGAGAGGAGAGATGGAGGGCGGAGCAGCAGCTAGGAAAGGAGAGCTCTCAGCTCTAACGCAGGAGAGAGAAGGCTGAGTGCCGGAACCATTCTGGTCTCTCCACTGGGGGGACAGCATGGTGGCTTCGCGGAGCCAGCACTGGGCTGGGAGTTGGGACCTGGACTCTGGGCAGCTCACACACCCCTGCTGGTCAGAAGGAGCAGAGAGGGGTGGGGGTACAGAAGGCAACACGTCCCACCTGGGAGCATACAGGCTGCGGACTCCGGACAGGGAGTCTGATTTGATGTCAGCTTGTCTCCCCCACTATCGCTTTCTGGGGCCCAAATAATGACAACACAAACAGCCCTGAGCACCCCTTCTGTGCCAGGTATGTGTCCTAGGATTTGATACACCTTATTTAATCCCACAACACACTCTGAAGATGCCTGCTCCGTAGTGAGCGCTCAGTATACAACAGCTATGTGACGGCCTTGCTCCTTGTCATCGCTGACATGGCTGGCTCTTCATAGACATCCTTACAAAAGACACGTGAGGTGCAGGATGAGGTATCATCCCTTACTTCCCAGGTATGGAAACGGAAGCCGAAAGGATGTGTCACTTCCCCAAAGGCACACAGGTGAAAGGAAGAGAGCACCTGTGCAGTCCAGCTGGTGAGCAAGAGCAGAATCCCCGGCTGCGGGAGGAAGGACATTCCCGTGCAGGCTGGCATCGCGCCGCGCACCTTTCCGTGGTTTCTCCAGATTTCGTTTTTTTCACAGACAATGAAAGTGAGTGTTATTATCCCCCTCTCTTTGCAGATGAGAAAACAGATTCAGAGAGGCTCAGGGACTCACCCAAAGTCACACAGTTGAGTACGAAGAGGTGACAAAATTTAATCCCACATTGTTCTGGCTTCAAGATCTATGTTCGTTCAATCCTGTCACCCTGCTGGGATTCATTCCCTGGATCCATCCGTTTGTTTCACAATCACTGACTTCACCCCTACCCCATGCCTAGCTTGGAGCTCTGCCCCAGAATATATTCTCCTTCCTTCCCGGATACGGTGCGGAAGAGAGGGTGTTTCTGTCTGGGGCTGGTGGTCCACAGTGACTCATTTCAAGAAATGAGGCGTCCACGCAGCTTGCAGGACAATGTTAGGGACCTTCCTCCAGTGGGGAGAGGTGAAACCGGCCCTGGCCACTGCCCTCACTGGTTTCCCAGAAGAGCCTCTGCTGCTTGTAAATATTTTCCCTTACAGCCTTCAAGCTTTGGGTTAAATGCTGACACTAACCTTCTTCCCAAAGCACGCATCCTCCCCAGCATCCTCATTTGCCACCAGTCAGCACAAGACAAAGTACATGATGCTCTCAGCAAAGCTGCTGTGGGTTCAGACCCAGCTCCTTCTCATTGAGTCCTGGCATGTCACTGTCCCTCTCTGAGCCTCCCTGACCTTCCTCGTCAGACGGGGCAGTGAGGCACTTCCCTGGGCTGAGGCACGTTGGAGCCGACTGCACTAAATTTCGAGCACGTGTGGACGGGCCTCGTTCATGAGGCCTCACTTCTTTCCTTCTTAGGAGGTCGTCGAGAGCCTGCCAAGAAGGCTCGGTCTTGTGCAGAGGCAGAGTGCTCGGCGTCTGCCCGTCCGGAGCTCAAATGCTGCCTCCTCGGTGTGACCGTGGGTCTCCAATGCCTGCCTGCTACACGGCAAAAACTGTGGCTCTACCCAGCCGCGCAGTCCTGGGTAGCCCTGGAGACTCTTCAGGTCTCTTCCCTCGGGCAGGAGTCTAGGACTGGGGCGGTGGGGCAGTGAGCAAGCCCAGTGGTGATGGCTTTCTTCAGTCCTCTTCTGCTGAGAAACAAGTGTCCCCCACCCCGGGGTAAGTCATGCGTTACCTCGTCACCAGTTAAAGGGTGTTTTAACATCTTCTGAGACAACTTCCTCTCAGTCTTGCTCCTCAGAGACGTTCAAGCCAAAGAGAAAGAACAAGCTAAAGGATGGAAACCCATGGGCCAATGGATGGAATCGCAAGGGGACAGTGTGAATAAGTTCATCTTTATCACGTTCCTCCCATTCTTGTTACCAATGCATATTTAACGAACACCTGCAGAGTCCAAGCTACTTGCCAGGTGCAAAAGAGCTCAAAAGAAGTTCCCCAGACTTCAAGAGCCTATATTCACGGAAGAGCAATAGGACACATTTTCACGAAAAAATTGAAAATATAAAGGTCAATGCCTCGAAGGTGAACAATGAGAGCTGTGCAGACAGAAGTGTGGGTGGGTTTAGAGCCCCAGGGCTAACCAGTCTTCCTCTGTCTGCTCCTCCCTCCACCCACCGGCAGCCCAGTCTCTCCGGTTCTCACCTTTCCCTCTGACACTACAAGGGCCTCCCTGCCTTCCGTCTGCCCAGCGAACCCATTTAAGGCTCCTCCCACAAGGAAAGGCATACACGCAGCTTCCATCTTGCCAATTCCATCCCAATATAGCTTCTCACCTGAGAATAAGGTCCAAAGTCCTAACAACTTAATTGTCCAGACATCCTATTATCGCTCGGGACTAACCTAACCATGAGCATGCCCCTGTTCATGCTTGTCTCAGTCTGTTCAGGCTGCTATTACAAAGTTATGTAGACTGGGTGCTCAGACAAGACATTGACTTCTCACAGTTTTGGAGGCTGGAAGTTCAAGATCAAGATTCCGTCACTTTCAGTGTCTGGTGAGGACCTGCTTCCTGGTTCACAGATGGCCGATTTCTTGCTGTGTCCTCACTGGGGCAAGAGGGGTGAGGAGTTCTCTGGGGTCTCTTTTATAAGGGCACTAATCCTATTCATGAGGGCTCCACCCTCGTGACCTAAGCGCCTCCCAAAGGCCCCGCCTCCTAACACCGTCACATTGGGGGTTAGGTTTCAACTTAACTGAATTTGGGGTGGTGGGGGGAGGGACACAAGCATCCAGTCCACAGCGATGCTCTTCCTTCAGCCTTGGAAAGCGTCCTCACTACAATCCTCTCCACCCTCCCTCTCTTACTCTCCTTACTTATTAAAATTCCGGTCACCCTCAAGGCACAATCTAAATGGCATCTAAGTCGTGAAGCTTTCCCCATCCTCCAAGTCAGCATTAATGGCTCTGTTCTCCTGCCCCTCTGTTGTTCTGATCTTCCTGCTGCCACACTGCACTGTCTACTTCAACTGTAATAAGGTGTTTCCCCCATTAGATTGTAAGCTCCTTCAGGGCAAGAGCCATACGTTACCTAGGGTGCATCCCAGGCCCTTGTTCCTCTAAAGTGTTTGCGAATCGGCAGCAATGTCGGACCTGGGAGCTCGTTAAGAATGCAGAGTCTCGGGCCTCGCTCCAGACCCACTGAATAAGATTCTATTTCTAGCAGGATCCACAGGTGCTTTGTATGCACAGTAATGTATGGTAAGCTCTATCTACAGAATGCCTCATGCACAGAGCCATGCACCCTGCAGTCATTCGGAGAGCGTTTGATAAATGAATAAGTGCGTGAATATGGAGAGAACCATCAACAGCGAGTCATAGCTTCTTCCACAGCCATTTCTGAAACCTGGAAAGGTTGCTTAGCTGTTTAAATACGGCCATCCACACAACAGAAAACCTCCCCACTCTCCCATAACTTTATTTCTCTACCTCTCCCTCTAGAACCAGGCACCTCCCACCTCCACAGACAGCCATGTCTCAAGCTCAGAAATGTAATTAGAAAATATAGTTTTGACGGCAGCTCATCCATAACCCACCCTACAGCCATGCCCGTGCAGGGGAGGTAGTCCATCAGGGCCTTTGAGTGATGGTCCAGCCAGCGGGCCACAGCGTGGAGGGAGCCCCACTCCTCTCCATCATGCCTCCCCTCCATAACCCTGCAGACCTCACAGCAAGGCGGGAACGGCCCCCTCCAGGTCTGCGGGCAGCGGCTGCTCTTCACAGCCCGGGCCCCGCTTCCCCTCCGGGCAGCACCACTCATCTCCAGGGTCAGAAGGCTTCCAGAATACTGCCGGGAAATCCCCGTGAGACAGGCCTGTCACCAGGGCGTAACAAGGACGGCAGGTGACCTCTTAACCACCTGTTCTCCTCCGTAATAGTTGATTTTGCGTGTCAACACGACTGGGCTAAGGGACACCAGGAGAGCTGGATAAACATTATGTCTGGGTGTATCTGTGAGGGTGTTTCCGGAAGAGGTTAGCATTTGAATCAGTAGACTGAGTAGAGATCGCTCTCACCATCGTGGGCACCATCTCATCCTCCGAGGACCCAAAGAGAACACACAGGTGGAGGAAGGGAGAATTTGCTCTGTGCTTAGGTTGGGACCTCCATCTTCTCCTGCCCTTGAACATCAGCGCTCCCGGTTGTCGTGTCTTAGGACTCAGACCGGGACTTACACCGTCGGCTTCCCTGGTTCTCAGGCCTTCAGGATGGGACTGGAATTTTGCCAGCTGGCTTTCCTGGGCCTCCAGCTTGCAGATGGCAGATTGCGGGACTTCTCAGCCTTCATAATCTCATCAGTCAATTCCTCATAATAAATCTCTTTCTATATTTCTATACCTATCCAATTGGTTCTGTTTCTCTGGAGAACTCTGACTAATATACGACCACACGCTCATCACCCTCCAACATCTGGAAAACCATATAGAGGGATAGCCTGCTTGCTCATAACGCAAATGGGAATCGTCATCTGAAAATAAGTGACACTTGTGGAATCAGTAGCATCAGTAAGGTCACCGAGACTACCCTCCCCCGACACAGCCACTGGCAATGAATCAGCCAAGGACTACACGTTACGAGGAATACAAAAGAAAAAGAAGTTATTATGTTATTTATATTACTTTGATTTTATAGAATGCTTTACCCCTTTTAGATGGCTTTTCTTCCGTTCTTTCCTGAGTCAGGCAGGCGGAAACTACTATCACCATTTCACAGATGGGGAACCTGAGACCCAGAAAGGTTAAGCCTCTTCTCGTTTTTTGTAATTTATACCTTCCCTATGTCAGAAAGGATTTTTAGTAGCTTAAAATAAAACCATATTTACATAATGACTAGCATTTGAAGTTTAGCTGTAGAAACATGTCCACATTTGGTCAAAAACTGCGTGCCGAAAACATGTTAGGAAAATTTAAGTACTTCAATTTATGAAGAAAATCACCATTTTCAGCTTTTATTTGCTCGATAAACTTATAGCGAACATTTAAAAAACATAACTATGTCTATACATGTGAATATAAAGTATGAAAGAAATCAGAAATCATATAGGCAAAGGAGATTTTACGCCAAGAAGCAGAACCAAACTGTTCACTGCAACCAGCTTTCAGTTTGCCTCTGGGCTTCCTAGCAGGCAAAGTAAGAACACAGTGTGTTGCAAGATCTTGTTGTCAGATGACGGAAAGAGAGGACACTTATTCGGAATAAAAAAAGCAGAAGAATTCCTAGCATTGGGTTCTACATAGAACTTATCAGTGGAGTCTGAAGAAATGGAAGTGAGTCAGACATTAATTACACAAGCTCTTCAGCCGTGCAAGCCCTTGACCAGTGGTTTGGGGTGGGAGGTGGATTCAGAAACACTTTTTATACCAAGGCTTTGCATGTGAATGTCAAACTGGATTGAGTGCCCTGTCCTAGCTGAAACATCTCATAGAGACCTCACGGATTCTGTGATCCCCGTAGCTATAACTAAGCCTCTTCCTCCCTTTCTCAACCAAACATTTGCAAAGAATAGTCCACATGTGCAGTTTCTAATTCCACACCTTCTAGTCACTCCTTCATTCACCAAAACTATACTTCTGCCCCAACTGTCCCCTGAAGATAGCTCTCCATAACGACTCCCTGGTCACCACCAATAGGCATGTTTGCACCTTCTATTATTTGATGCTTTCGATTCCATTTGATACTTTCCTGTCCCACCGTCCTGCCTCTCCACCTGCTGGTACTGTGGCTATTTATTCTTTGACTCCTGGGGGCTTCTTTCAGGCTGCTGGTGCCCTCAGCCCCACCGGATGCGTTCTCCCCTGGTAAACCTAGGCACTCTCTGGGTGTGAACCACTCCTCGAAGCTGACAAATTCCAAATCTCCATTTCCAGCCAGGCTTCCCCTTACTTCTCCATCAGATTCATCTACACACAGCTGCATGCTGGGCACCTCCACCTGGAAGTCCCCAGGTGAGAAGAAAGAAAGGTATTACGGGAAAAAGACGAAGCTCAAGAAGGGGCAAAAAAATCAAATGAGAACTCAGGAGGTGTTAGAGCTTGAGAATGTCTGCATAGGAAGGAGCTCAGTTACAGAAGGCTTTCTAAGCTAGTTACAGAAGGCTTTCTGGCACTTGTGACAGAAAGAAGCACAGAAAGAGCGCTGGCTTTGGACTCGGCTCACCAGGGTTTGAGTCCTGCCTCTATCTATCGATTAGATAACCTTGGTTAAGTTACTTAACCTGTCTGAGACTTTTCTCCATTGTTGAGTTTCAGAAAAAGCTCTTGACTTTGGCGGTTTTTTGTTTGTTTGTTTTTTTGTTTTTGAGGTGCCTTGTGTCATATATTATGGTCACCTGCTTCTTCTCTACAAAAATAAACTCAGCCAGTGCTCAAGATGGACTAGCCCAGGTCTCTGGGTAAGATGGGGACACCGGGGACACAGTTGGAGGGAGATTTTCAGGGCTGTGAGTCTTTATTATAGTAATATTATCACCGACTTGAATGCTTACTACACGTCAGCTACAGGGCTCAGAACGTACGTGCTTTATCTCATGTGAGCCCTGATACCTGTGAGCGAGGGCCCACTATTATCTCCACTGACCGGAAGTACAGAGAAGGTTCAGCAACAGCAGGCAAGTGGCACAGGTGTGCTTCAAACTCAGATCCAGACGACTCCTTAGAGTCCCAACACTTACACACAACCAAGTCCCAGCTCTCGCCTGAACATAATGCAACACAAAGCTTGGGACAAGCCCAACCTTTGCGAAATGGGGGGAAATGAAAAGAGCTACAGCCGAGGGGGCAGGGCAGCTACCACCTTCTGATGGTCAAAAAAGAAAAACAAGAAAAACTCAAAGAAGAGAGCTTCAAAAACCAAAGCTCAGGAAACTAAACATTATAATAAACCTTCGAAAAAGACTATATTTTAAAGAACCTGTTATTTAAACGGTTGTCATTTTGCTGAGCAAAATGTCCAATTATGGGGCATTAGCTTCATCTCAGAGCTCTGTGATAAAATGGACTAAAAGCAATGTCATCAAAAAATGTCCCTCGTCCAGCTCTCTATGGGTGCCCAGCTCGAAGAGGCGTGAGCACTTGGACCTTACTTATCTTCGTGGTAGAATCAAAATGGTCTTCCGAAGCTCGAGGGGGGCTGACGATGATGGAGGTAGGAAGGAAAGGCCTCTGATCTCTGTTACAGATCATTTCCTGTGACACGACAATGTTTCTCCTTATGCTCTCGTTCCCCCACACCACACACATTCTGGACCTCCTCCCACTGCCACTGTTGTGGCACGGTTTAACCACTCCTGTCACTGTGTTTCCCCAAGTCTGGGGTCTGTGTTGGCCTTTATTACTGCTGACTTTCTGTGGGAAGGCGCCATCTGTTCTCACAGCCAGCCAGCATCCATCAGAGCCACGCGTGCTTCGGCAGCGGGAGGCAGAATGAAAGCAAGAATAAGGAGACATTCCTATGTCAGACCCTGAAGCCTCTTCTGTATCCTTCATATGCCAGGCTACTGGACAGCCGTGTGAAAACATCTACAATTAACCATCAAGGATACACCCTTCCCCAACACTGCTCAAAAGAAGAAGAAAATGCAAGATCATCATGAGATTCAGAAGCTCTGCCGTTGGATGCTACCTCTTTGTTGCATTTATTTATAAGGCCTTCTCCCTTCATCCTCCCCATTTCCCCCTCCTAGTGACTTCTGCATCTCCATCCTCGATCCATTTAACACCCTAGCTTCTCAGTGCCTAAAGTTGCCTCCAAAAATCTACTCAGTAATCATCTCGGCCACACCTCAGCCAACTGCTCCCATGCTCATAACCCAGATTTTGTCACTTCTAACTGCACCGTCTCTAATATCTTGAAGTCAAACATCCAACTGACCATCATCACCAATTTGCCAGTTTCTTCTCTCCAGTATCCTTACTTTAACTATTTTTGATTCTCCAGAAATTCCGGATCATAAAACCAGTGCTCACTGTTCATCACACTCTTCACTTTTTTCATTCCATGTTCCCTAATTAAAATCGGTCCATTGAATAAACCATCCATTGTGTGGTTCCCTTCTCTCTCCATCATAGAAATTATCCCGGAAGCCTCTGACCTTTGGTTAAACCCAACTCCTCACCTACATCCAGCTGAATGGAAATGATAAAACACATACCAATGCCTTGACTGCTCTCGCCTTAAATCCACGACAACAGACCCCAGGGGGGTCAGCATTCCCGCTCCACTCCCCCGTGCATTTCATGCTCTGACTCCTCGTGGTAGGCCTATCGCTTTTCACTTCTCTAATCCCCAACACTCCTTTCCACCTCTTCACTCCTAGGTAATGGTTGATTTCACTGAGAACATAGAAGCAATCGCAGAAATTCTCTCTCTTTCTCTAGCCACACTTCCCAGCCTCCACACCAACAGGTTCTGCTTTTTCTTCTGTCACAGAAGAAGATCTCTTCCTAGAGCTCAGCCCCTCCAGGTGCCCAGAGGATCCTGTTTCCTTCCACCTACAAGGCTTTATCCCTGTAGTTATTCTATCGCTCTCTTGTTTCGGTTTTACCTCTCTAGATAAGTATGTTACACACAAACTTGCTGAAATGACATGTGTCTTAAAAAAAAGTCACTTGACCCTACTTTCTTCTCCAGCTACTATACCCTATTTCTTTGCTCACTTTATAGTAAAATTCTTAGAGTTTTCTGTGATTCCCTTTTTTTTTTTTTAATGTTTATATGGTGACTTTACTTGTAATTGTCCCAAATTGGATTGAACCCAAATGTCCCTCTCCTGGGAAATGGGTAAAATAATGATGGTGCATTTATAAATAGGGAACCAATCAGCAATAAGAAAGAACCACTAATACACGTAATAGCATTTTTAAATCTCAAATGTATTATACTGAGTGAAATAAACCCGATTCAAAAAGCTACTTACTCTATAATTTCACTTATATAACCTCCTTTCAAAAGCAAAACTATAGGGGAGTAAAAACCAAGGCTGGGGATGGTAGCGGTTGACTATTAGGGGCACGGTGAAATTTTGGGGGATAGACTTTTCCTATATTTTATTTCATACTCTTTTTTTAACTTTTATTTTTCAATTAGAGTTGACATTCGATATCATTTTGTATTAGTTTCAGGTGCACAGCATAATGGTTAGACGTGTATATAGTTTACAAAGCGATCTCTCTGGGGATTTCTGTAATTCTCATCTTCACTAATTCACCTTCCATTTTTCCCTTGAACTATCTTTGTAGAAGGTTGTATGATTGTTCCCAATTACTGAGTCCTCCTTTCTCTGTAAGGATTACGCGTCCCTGGTGGTTGCCATGTGACCTGTGGTGCCTCCTGCAGGTGACGTATACCCGCCACCCCATTAGCAGGCTTAGCCGTGTGTCTGGCTTTCTCCGACAGACTCAGAATAGACATGATATGGGCCATGTTCAAGCAGAAGCTTTAAGAAGCATGTTAAGTTGCTATCAGCAACCTTACTCTGCCCCTAGGCCACAACAAATGCAAACCCCAGACTGGAGCTTTCCTGTCCTCCTGGGTTTTGAAATGAGAAGTTATAAGGAGCAGGACTGTAGGTGTCCACAGTTGCCAGTAGGTAACATGGACAACCACCACAAAACACTTCTGTCTGACAAGTCTTTGAGAGTCAGTAGCTGACCATTACCGCAGTCTTACGCAGCAAATTCTGACTTTCCAAACAGGCTTTTGTCCCCATCGCTCTGTGGGAAAACTGCACTTGTCAAAACCACTTCCATGTCACCAAACCCAGTGACCAGTTATGGATCCCGTCCTCAATGAACCATTGATTATGCCATCCTACTTAAAACACTTTCACGTCTCGGTATCGAAAAACCCACATTCTCTGTTTTCCTCCTAGTTTGCTGGGCCCTCTGTTCATTTTCTTTACTGGTTCCTTCTCTTCTTTATACTTAAGCATTGAAATCCTAGAACGTGTCTCTTCTCTACCATTTGCTTCGCAGGTCATCTCATCCATCTGCAGCTGGGATTCCAAAACCAATGTCTCTCGCCCCTACTTTTCCCCTGAACTCCACCAGGCTTGAGTAGGCAATTTCTTACTCAGCATCTCCACTTGCAGGTCCAGAACGGCACTCTTAATTGCCTCCAACCACCACGCTTCTCCATTTTGGCAAATATCACCAGCATCACGTCACACACCTGGTCGCTCAGGCCAAATAAGACTTGATATCATCTTTGCTCCTCTCTTACTCTCACACCCCACATGCAGTGCTTCCAAGCTCCAGCACTCACATCAATCACACTCTGATGTGATTCCTGATTATCTTTTGCCTGGACTATTGCAGTCGTCTCCATTCTGGTCCTTCCTGTTTCTACTTCTGCCACCTTGCACCCCTGCCACCCACTGAGCAGCCAGAATAGTTCATTGTTTTTTAATGTCGGTTAGATCCCATTATTGCCCTTGCTCAGAATTCTGCAATGATTTCCCATAATTCTTCCGGGAAAAAGCCAAAGCCCTATTCATGGACCCTAAGACCCTAGCCCCTGGCTTTATTTCCAGTTTTGTCTTCTGCCGCTTCCCGCCTTGCTTTTCCACTTAGATCGAACCAACCTTTTGCTTTTCTCCAACCCACTAGACTGTCCCCGTCTCAGGCCCTGTGCACTTGCCATTTCCTCTGCCTAGAACACAATCTTTCCCTCGATGTCTTCAGACTGGCTACTTCACTTCACTCAGGATTTGCTTAAACGTCTCCTCTGAGCCATCCTATCTAATTGGCCACCTCCTCTCTATTATATTTTATTCCCTGATCTATGTTTTTTCTAGTACTTAGTACTAACAGACAGTATGGATTAGTAGTTAAGCGCAGGCTCCCTGGCTTTGACAGTTAACCTCTCTGCGCCTCAATTTTCCCATCTGTAAAATGGAGATCAGCATAACAGCATTTATCCTATAAAGCTCTAAGAAGGCTTCAATGAATTAATGCCTGTAAAATCTTAGTAAAAAAAAAAACCATGGTAAGATGTAATGGTCGCTGGCTGTTTTAAGCTGACATGGTATTCTCTAACTGTGCGTTGCCTATCTTCCCCATGGAGGGGGAACGTTGTATTTCTGGCTCACTGCAGCATCCCAGCTCACAGAAAGTTCAGAAACTGTGTTGAATGGAACTGCCTCTGCAAGCTGTCTGAAGAACCTATACTTGATTTTGTACTTTTTTAAAAATTATATTTAAATTGGATTTTATTTAGTCTGACTTAACCCTCTCCTGATCATAAGGTTACTTTATCATTATTGATCTTTAAATGCTAACTTTTCACTTAAAAATCTTTCGGTATAGCATGATAGAATCAGGAAAACTGATCATTAAAAATTCCTGACTTGAAAATAATCATTCTCTAATTTGTCAGTGTATGAAAGTTTCAGTCTTCACCAACTGGATTTACATACAATAGACTATATCACTCATTTGGTTTAATATTGTGTAACCTGGTTGGGGTTGCTGAAAATAAATGTTGTACTTAAAATAATCACTCGTGAGCTCTTGAATCCTTAGCTGACTTCCTGAATCCCAACTACAGCCTGATCTACACAGTCGTGTGCTGCTTAACGGTGGAGATACTTTCTGAGAAATGTGTCTTTAGGTGATTTCGTGGTTGTGTGAACGTCATAGAGTGCACGTTCACAAACGTGGATGGTACAGCCTACTGCACACCCTGGCTTTATGGTACGGCCTATTGCTCCCAGGCTACAAGCCTGCACAGCATGTTACTGTACAAAACAACACGAGATTAAATCAAGCACAAGAGAAAATGATGCAACCAAGAGACGCGGTAAACACAAGATATATGAGGCTGCTGTCGGTATAACACAACTTACAGTTGTACAGCAAATTGTTTTTTTATGAGTAGAAAGAGTATACTCTAAAATAATGATTAAAAGTATAGTATGCTAAGTACGTAAACCAGTAACAGTCATTTATTATCATTTTCAAGTATTACGGACTGTACATAATGGCGTGCTCTACTATTATACGACTGGCAGCTCAGCAGGTTTGTTTACGCCGGCATCACCACAAACACCTGAGTAACGCGTGGACTAGGATGTCAAGATGGCTACAACATCGCTAGGTGGTAGGAATTTTTCGGCTCCATTATAATCTTATGGGACCACCATGATGTATGAGGTCCGTCGTTGACTGAAACATTATTATGTGGCACGTGAATATAATTAATAATAATCTCTTTTATAGCATTTAGTGTGTGCAAAAGCAATCTTTGCAAACCATTGATTTCATCTTTGGTACTATTCTGGAAGACAAGAAGAGGCCCTTGTCATCACACACCGTTAACAAAGAGAAGAAGGTCCTCCCTGGGTCATGTAAGGCAGGGTATGGCACCAGGAAAGGAAAGCCGTTTGTCACCATTGGCCTCAAATGGAAGCTCCTCAGAGAAGGGGTGACAGAGGAGCCCCCAGTGTACTATGAGCCATTCTCAGTGCTATGCAGCTGGGATCCGCTCTCCTCTTTCAAGGAGCCATAGAACCAGAAGCTATTAAATTCCGAAGGACCTCAGGAATCACTCTGTATTTTCATATGAGGAACCTGAGCATATTGGCCAAGGTTGTGTTAGTTACTGAAATAGATAAGCCATTTCATCCCAATGGCTTCACACAAAGAATCTTTCTCCCAATGGTAACGCAGGGACTCAAGCTTCTTTCATCCAAGGCTCTATCTTCGGTGTGTGTCTCCTAGGGTTGCTGAGGAAGAGGAAGGAGCAAGGAGGTCACGGGTGAGATGTTCTTACCAGCCAGGCCTGAAAGTAGCACACGTCACTTCCACCAAATCTCATTGGCCAACACTCAGTCATGTGATTGCCCCAACTTCAGGGAGGCTAGGAGATGCAGTCTAGCTGTTAACCCGAAAGGAAGAGAAAATGTGAGTAGCGAACAGCTAGTGTCAGCCATGCGAACCAAGTCATGTGACTCTCTTGAGCCCATCCACAAGTAGCAGGCTGAGGTCATACCCAGGACCTGTTTTGGGATGTGAAGAACCTCTACTGACTATCCTCACCTTTCTCTCCTGCTCTTCTGTGTCCTGGCCTTCATTATACAAGTTCTCTATTGTTTCTAAGTTCATGTTTTCCTTGACTTTTACTCCCTGGGTTATGGGGGGAAAAAAATAAGAAAAAGAAAACATTATTTGTCAGTTATCCAGGGGAAAGAGCGCCAGAGAGGAGAGACTATTAGTAACAGAAAGAGGAAGTTGTCCTGTTGGAAGTGTCTGGCATCCTAACCCCAGATGTAATCAGCTCCGGTGTTTCTCCCAATGGTCCCAGGTCATGGGATATTAGAAGTGAAAGGACCTCAAAAACAGCTAAAACAGAGGGAAGAAGCTGCCACTCTTATTAATCCATCATGGAGCCTTAGGCAACACCCCTGGGCCTCTCAACTAAATGAGTGAGAATAATGCCTCACACCAGGTTGTCATAAAGAGTAAATGTGATAATGTAGACAAAATTAGCTGGCCCAATGCCTGGACCATTGTAGGTTCTCAATCAATGCTGGTTGGCTTTGAACCTGAATCAAGCTCAATGCTGTCATCCCATAAAATGGGCTGTGCCCCTTGACCAGGTGAGATTAATTTGGTGCCTCAGCAAAGACCAGGATCCATTAAATGACCCAAGTGCTGTATGTAGGAAGCTACTGTCACCTGGAGAGATTCAGGAGCTGCCTGCTGGAAATGAGAGCAAAAACTGGGCTTGAAAGCTACTATCACACGCTTGCTTGTTACGCCAGAGCTGGCAGCATGCCTGGGGTCCTCCCCACCCCCAGCCACTGCTCCTCCTTCTTTTCATCCTTCCCTCTGTTCAACAGACTCAATGCCAGGAGGCCTCCCACATCCCAACAAGCATCCTAAGCCCCATCACGAAACCCACCCAATCACAAATGAATTCTCATTTGCACTTCCATTTCCTTGCTACGTGACTTTGGACGTTTAATAAATGGTAGCTATTATTCTTATTATTGTGCTCATAATTATTTGCAGGGCACACTGATGTTACCTCCCTCCGAGGGTCTTCACTGCCTTTGAAAACACGTACTTACTGTCCGCAGCCGAGACACAAAGATATATTGTCTCATAAGGGAAAAGTGAGTCCGTTAACACTTGGTGCTCCTGAGCATCGGACTTACAACGTGCTCTCTCCATCTGGTCCCTGAGATGTGGAAAGATGACTTAAAACAATTTATGAAACCTGTCTCTTGATGGAGGCCTCCAGTGCCCTGATGATGTGTGCAGTGAGACCCCTGGACCGGGAGAAAAAGGGCCTGAAAGATGACGATAAGATTATCAGCTCTTGCACTGAGATTTATGAAGTTCCACGGGATGAGGAGGAACAGAAGACTTCATGGAACTCCAGCCCACGAGCCAGGTGCTGCCCGCGCTCACGGCGTGGAGACATGTAAGGACATTTCTGCACGGCCCCTCCACTGGTAGGCCCCAGGAGGCAGCCTCTGGGCCAGCGCAGTTAAAGGCTCCACGCTCCTCATCCCTGATTGTTTGCCTCATCCTCGACCCAAGTCAATGGCGTAGGCTCCGTCATGTGTTCCCATGGTCCTCACCACTCATTCCCACCACCCCAGAGAAGAGGTAATTGATTTTTTTCTTTCAGATCCCCATACTATTTGTACATAACCCTCTTACTACCAACATCATGTTATATTGTAACTGTCCGTTTTCTTGTCTCTGTCCCCATTGGAGTCAGGTCATAGGCCTCACCTGTGGTAAGCAGGTGTTCAGTAAATATTCGTTGACAGACAGCTGGCCTCTTCTGCCAGATGCCTAAGCTCCTGATCCCTGACTCTCACTGGACTCTAGATCGATCTTGTCTCTCCCCTGACCTGAACTCCGGGCACCCCCAAGGCCAGTCTCCTCCTGCACCAGCCTTGATGTCAAGGCAGCGGGAAGCCCCGTCCTGACATCAAAAGCTTGCTGTGCTCCTGAACCCTGCGAGCGTCTTTCCTAGTCCCGCTTGGCCTCGCACCTCCACATCTGAGGGCTCCCATGGCAGGCTTAACGCCCCTGGGCCCAGGCAGCAGGGACCTGTGGGATAGGCACAGGGTTTGGCATGAAAGAATAATGCCACCTACCATAAATCACCTGCCGTCGCCACTCCTCAGCTTATTCACCTATAAATGGATGAAATGATACCAAACAAACTCGGAGCAGAAATCAAGAATGAGCATGAAGGTGAAGACACCTTGAAAAATAGTGTTTGTTCAGTCTGCCCTGCCTTTAACTGCAGCAGAAAGCCAAAAAGCAGGTAGAGAGTTTGCCCACACCGACGTTTGGATAAGGCCACCTCCACATGCTCCCTCCAGCCCCGATGACACCTCTGTCCCTGCAGGTAAGGGGACAGACGACTGGCAGCGCACACTCCTCAGACTGCAGAAATTCCCACAAGTGTGCTGTGCAGGGAGCGAAGGAAGGTGGAGGTGTTTCTTCAGCATCTTCAAAAACGTGGATCAGCAAAATAGGAAGTGGCAGAGAGCAGCAACTGTCTGTGTTATTTCAAGCTTGTGATCACATCTCACATGCTCTGCTGAGCCAGTGAACAAAGCAGCCCTCAGAAAACTGGTGCTCAGCGTGGGCAGCGCGCGGCCAGCCCCCGGCAGCCCTAGCTCCGCTCCACTTGCTCACCAGTGAACCTGACTTCCCCGGAGGGAGTCCCTCGCTGGCCTCTGTCCTTGGGGCTTCTGCTGCACATGCGTTCAATTCAGTATGTACTGAATGCTTACCAAGGCCTAGCATCATCCTGATCCCTTCGAGAGACACGGGAAGGAAACAGTGACCTCGCACTCAGGAACTGTAGTTGAGAGTTCTCTCACCTCATACTCTCCTGCTCAAGAACTTGCAGTAGCTCCCGCTCACTTTGGTATCGAGAATACACTCCTCTGCCTGACTTGCAATCACCCATACAGTCAGCCATCCTAGGCCCCCTTATTTTGCTAACTGTAGCCTAAATCTTCCACCCCCACAGGTAAAATATTCTAATTGCGCCAGGCTCTCCCTGTCTTCTCTAGTCAAGTTATAACTCCTTACCCAAACTCTCGAAGACCTACCTCAAATTCCACGAGCCCTGCGTGATCTCTGCCGTTTCTAAACTCCAGTTTGCTGAGAGTGAGCAACAGTCTTGCACTAAATTCTCTAATTGCTTCACACATTCTCTCTCTCTCTCTCTTTCTCTCTCTCTCTCTCTCTCTCTCTCTCTCTCTCTCTCTCTCTCTCTCTCTCTCTTTCATGATTGTAAGGTCCTAAAGGGCAGACACTATTCAATTAAGCTCAATTCAACACATATTTATCAAACGCCTACTATTATCCCCTGACTATATTTGCCGACGTGTTGATGACAGGCTGGTCCAGGCTTCGGGCTCCTCCAGGCAGATGGGCGGCTTTCAGTGATAGAAACTTTAAGCTACAACTTATGCAAATCTAAGCACAGCACCCTTCCCTTAATGACCTCAGGGCATTCCCGAAACAACAGGACACTACTCAGAGCCGCCTTGAGACACAGGAAACCACTTCCTCTCTCCTGTAAGGCCAAGCATCCTGAGGGTCCCACCTGAACGCAGCAGTAACAGGTGTGGTAATGCCACCTCACCAGGCCGGGACCTCCTTCCCACAGAGGAAACGGAGCCCCGGCGCCTGGGTCTCTGGCTCGGCCAGAGGGTGAGCCCTGACAGCGGGTGCAGCCTTCTCCACACGGACCGCCTCATCCTCTTCCGCTGCCCTGACACTGCTGCAGACCTGCCCCTTTACCCAGGACAGGTGCCAAAGGTGTTCACCTGTGTGTTGGTTCTCTGCCTCTCCTCTCAGCACCCTACCCCCAACCCTTCCTCCCGCAGGGAGAAGCACTGGAGAGAGGGAGGCTGCCGGATTCTGGCTACTTACTTTTTTGCATGTTTGACTATTGCCATCTAGTGGCCAAGTGACATAAACCAAACTCCCCTCCGGCCCCCTTAAAAAGTCCCTTTGCCTTCTCTCTGAAAGAGGGGGAGAAAAGAACTCTCCTTTCCAAGCCCAAAAGGTCCTAAAAACTACACATACTTCCAGGAGTGCCAATATTCTCGGGAAATTACTTGAACACCTGCCAAGCCGTAGACGTTGACAGTGGGGCCCTACCTGGGGTGCTGGCCTGGCATAAGCTGACTCTCTCCAAACTGCCTGAGGAGAAGAAAGTAGGAGGAGAAAAAAGGAGAGGGATGGGGAGAGATCAGGGAGTGATGGCAGACCCTGGGCCTGAGCCCCAGAGAGCTGGGATGAGATAGATACACAAATGCCAGGCTAGAGAGGGGGGTGGGGGGCCAGAAACACCCCAGCCCCGTAGCATTGAATTTCCTGCCGGATTCAAAATGAAGAATGGGAACTTTCGCCAGGCTCTGGCCTGGAAGACAGCACGGAGGCACGGGGCTTACCCTGCCCCTTCGCCTGGTATGTGGGTTAGCTCCACGTTCACCACATGCACGTACATTCCTGGCCTCACAGGGACACCGGTCACCCTCGGTGCCGACCTGCTCCCGGAAGAGGCACACCTTCTCTGTCACTGACACTTACGTCCATCTGTGACTCCACTCTCCGTCTTTCTGTCACCTGAGAAAGCGGCTCTCAGTGAACAAAATATCCACCTGAGCTAAGAGCAAGGTGGCAGGACCCCTGGCGTCCCCCGCGGCTGTGGGGGCTTCGACTCCCAGCCAGCCTATCTCCTCCCTTCATGCCAAAACTCTCCTCTCCCCACCCCTGCCTTCCAGCCTCCTATCTCCGTTTGGAAGAAATATTCTTTTGCTGGAGGAAATAGAAATAAAAACATAATGAGCAGGGTAGTACCCTTTGCATCATCCCCTGGGAAAGACTCTCAGTCCCCAAGCCCTGCCTGGAAGGCCACTGCCTTCAGTGAGACCCACCGAGGTGATGAGGAGGGCTATTAAGCAAATTCATTATTGACTATTTCACATTAGATTCCATTTTTTTTTCCCTTTGATGCCAACACAACTAATAAAAATGCACTTTATCTTCTTGGATTTATGAGCTCGTAAAGCTGCTTTCATGTACCTCAGGGAATTGGGATTAAAGGAGAATTAAACATCTCAGTGAAAGTCCGCTCAGGTAAGGGGGTGGGGGACCCGAAGAGGGTGGGAGGAGAAGAGGAGTGACTCAAGGACAAGAAATAAACCGAAGTAGAAACCTGGCAAAAATATGGCTTTAATATATTGCGAAAGAATAAAAACCTAATAAAAAGTTATCACCAGACATGAGGAGTTCGTAATGCTGCCCATTGTGGATTCTGGGAGAAACTTTCTGGGAGATGAGAGTCATTAAGTAAAAGTGAGCCCAGAGCTGGCAGGGAGAGGCAGGAAGGAGGCATCGTGGAGCCAGCTGCACACAAACGTGGCCACAGAAGCTGCCAGCCCAGAGGCTGTGGGGGCCGGCCACCGTAGGTCCTGCGGCAGGGGAAAGTCCTATTTACAGGACATGAGGCTTCCCACAGGGGCCAGCGGGGATGAAACCTGGACCCAGGATCTGGGGAGCGGGAAGCTGGTCCTGGCTTTTGCCAACCAGCCATGAGACTTGGGATGAATCATTGAATCTCTCAGTTTCTTAGTTTCTTCTCTATTAACCAGGGAAAACCCCCTTGACTTCCTTCTTCCCAAAGTCATCGCAAAAACCAAATAGAGCAGCGCAAGACAGGGAGCTTTCTTTGATTCAAACCAGACATTTTGTAGCCATCTTCGGTATTTCCTTTCCTTCACCCCCAAATCCAGGCCATCCTCAATCTTGCCATTTCTACCTCAAAAATCTCTCTCTTCCTTTTCTCCGTCTCCAGCCCCCAGGTGCAAGACACTGTTACTTTTCACCTAGACTACTGCACTATCTTTCTGGATAGTGTCTTCTAAATTCATTCTCTGCGCAGCGGCTGGAATGATCTTGTAAAAATACACATCAAATTATGGCCTCCCCTGTTGAAACCTCTTCAGGGGCCCACCATTGAATTAAGGATGAAACATAGAATCCTTAACCTGCTCCAGAAGGCCTGAGGTCGCCAGGCCTATGTTCCCAAACTCATTCTTCATACTCGTACCTTCCTTCTGCTCCTTTGCCACACAGAGCTTGCCCTGCCTCTGGCCTTGTCTTTGCATAGCGGGCTCTCCTGCTCTCCTTCCGTGGTCACCTGCCTCTGTGGCTTAATCTCAACTTGTGTCGTTGAGATTACATTCGCCACCAAATGTAAACCAGCTGTGTTCTGACGCTATGCTTTTCCTGCAGCCCAGCTGAGATACAAATGACATCACGACTTGAGTGATATATTTACTTGTATGTCTATATTTCGTATCTGACTCTCCTTCTAAACTGGGACTCTCTGAGGGCAAAGAGTATTCCTATTTGTAATTCATTGCATCCCCAGAACTTAGCACACAGCCCAGCTCCTGGTTAGCCCTCAATCACTATTCATTGGGCAAAAAGAAAAAGAATTTTAGGTTACTAATAAGTAGACAATCAAGGCTTCCCATGGTTGGAATAGAAGAAGAGAGAGAGTTTGGAGGAGGCATGGAAGAACTTTCTGGGAAAGAGCAAGACAGGAGGTAGAGAAGGGAGGTTAGGAACCACACGGAGATGAGGGTCAAGGCACAACCACCTTTTCCTCAGGCCTTACCACCTGTGCATTGCTGAGTGTAGGCTGTCTATCATGTGCAAGACTTTTATGGAAGCTAAGCAGGGTCGGGGCTGGTTAGTACTTGGATGGGAGACCACCTAGGAAGACCAGGTGCTGTAGGCCTAAAGGAAAAAAAAAGACTTTTGTATCCACTGAGGTTGAGAAATCCCGGCAGAATGAGACATTGCCTGCCTTCCGAGCAAGGAATAGGAAGGGAGCCAGGGAGCCAGAGGTGAGACTCTGGACATCACCACGCATAGGACACAGGTCCTTGAGTCCTGTGCGGATTGCAAGGAGAGGCAGACCAGCCATCAAGCAGGGCCTCACAGCAGCCACCTTTAGTGCAGTCCTGACGGTTCTGGATCCAGTCCTCAGCTATGCAAAGAAATAAATTTATTTTCTGCCAGTAGCAGGGCTGACTTGTCCCAACCAGACTTACTGAAGACCCGTAAGTAGAGCAGAATGCCAGTTTCCTTATTAACCCTG
>NW_006429864.1:2791506-2868373 GCF_000325575.1 Pteropus alecto | reverse complement strand
TCATTTCTCTCAATATTGGGGTTATATCAGTGAACAAAACAGGCAAAAATCCCTGACCTTTTAGGGCATAAATGTTACATGCATACACAGAAAGAAATGCATTGCAAGCTCCTTGGGAACATTAAATGTGCATTACATTTCTTGGTATTTGTTAATGTATTCCTTCCTCCATTCATAAAGTAGATATTTCTTGTATGCCTGCCCCAGGGTCAGGCACTGTGATAAGCTTTAAAGTGCTATTGGCATAACAAATGCATGTGGTCCCCGCCCTTATTTATCATCTCGTGTAAGAGGAACAATTAACACACACACACACACACACACACAATAACAAAATAAAACAGAAATAAACAGCAGGTGCTATGAAGGGAATGAACGTGGTGCTTTAAGAGAGAATAACAGAGGAAGGGTCTGGGTGAGACTGTGTGGTCCGGGGAGATCTCTACGAGGACGGTACGTCCATGGTGAGATTAGGAACAGGATTAGAAGATTAGGAGGATGAGAAGGAGCCAGCCATGGGAAACACGAGAAGAAGAAAATGGTAGGCAGAGGGAACAGCATATACACAAAGGTCCTGAGGCAGGAAAAAGTTGGCACGTCTATGGGACTAGAGGAAGGCCAGCTGGCTGAAGATAGTGAGTAAGAGGGAGTACAGTAAGAAATGAAGTCAGCTCCTGCAGGCCCTTCTGGGTCCTGATAGAGATTTTTTTTTTTATCCTATGTGCAAAGGGAAGCTGTTGAGACGTTTTAAGCAGCGGCTGTGAGGGGTTTTAGGGCAAACATAAAAATGGGGAAAACTCTTAGAAGACTCTTGCTGTGAGAGGTGACAGTGTCTCAGACTAGAGCGATGGTGTTGAACATGGGATATCGTTTTGGAGAGTGAATCTACGTGCTTTGGGACTACCTTGGATGTGGTATTTTAACTTTCTTACATGGCTAATGTCTAACACAGAAGATGCAACAGCCTTTATTTCCCTGATGCACATCAATGTTTGTAGACACCCATAACAATTCTTCCTAATGTTCGCCTTTATTCATCCCGTAGGGTTTTATGTCCCTTTTCTTCTGCCACGGGATTATCAGTGATCCAAAGTGCCTTGAAAATTAGTGGGTACATTTCCCTTTTGTGTTCCAGTCAGCTCTGTTCTAAGCAGTTTTGGAATTCCCCAACAATCTTCCTTGCATTTGAATCCTTGCTGTTTTTACCACAATCTTTAAATGTGTTATATTTAAGTGGACAGAAGCGGTCCTGTTCTGAGGGTTCTTGGAAGCCTGTGGCTTAGGACGGTGCTGCTTTGCAGAATGATTCAAGAGGGAGGAGGACTTTGATGTAGAGAAGAGCGTGGGCTCCTGAAACTAGCCATGTCCCTGAGAGTCTGCATGATCTGGGACAAATGGCACACCCACCTCTTAGAGCTGGGAAGATCCTCATTCTTCTGGGGCTTTCATTCATCCAGCGCCATTATCAAGGAACTTCTCTGTGTGCTAAATGCTTTCCAGGTACTAGCAAGACAATGATAAATAACAAAGAAACCACCTTTGTGGATGAAATGCTTTGCAAGGCGAAAAAAGTGTACAGACGTGAGGTGTGACTCCAGCAACCCCTGGCACAATGGAAGTAGAGACGATCTCAGCATTTCAGACCAGGGACTCGGGTCTCCAGAGAATGCTCATCTGTGAGCTACTGACTGTTCACTTAACTTGTCTTCATCCCCTCACAGAGAGATCATGGTTCGAGGAAAATTTCCTGGCAATCAGTTCATGCGTGATTTATAAGTTTATGGATCTAGGAGGCATCTGAACATTAAGGCATAGATCTCAGTAATTAATCCTAGGAGGTCCCTAATGACAGGAGACTGTGCTCTGTGGAAGTCGCTTTAATACTAAACAGCTTGTGTTATCTAAAAAATGAGAACATTTCGCACCCAATAAATGTCACTTTGATAAGTGCTACTAGCAGCCATAAATCTGACACACGAGCAAGACTTCACCCACACTCGCCCTTCCCCGGCCCAGGTTCTGCAGGTTCTCTCACTCCCTGTGCTTTGGGGCGCCCACCTCTGTCTCCTCCATCACCTCAGGGGCTCTGTGTGGGGAGACGGACAGTCAGCCTCTCCATCTTACCAACACCACGGTGCCCACATCCACATGGAAGCTTCGCAGTTGCCTGGCAAATCTGGGTCATTTTAAAGTGCAAAAGTGGATAATCTAAACAGATAAATAAAGCAAACGAGCCAAAACGAAAAGCACATGCCCCCTGCTTTCTTCTCCATTCTCTTATTCAGGACACATCGGAGACTGTTGAGAGTTGGCTGAAATGATAAAACTCACCCCCAGCTCGTTATCAAAAAGCATTTAAATGATTAAATGTGTTTTACTGAATCAAGGAAATAGTAAAGATCCAGTCTTTCCCCGCTGGGCTAACAGTGGATCTACGCTGTTTGCTACGTGAGGACGTTTATCTTTTATGAGTGGACAGAGGGCCACTCTGTTCCATTACTGTGGCATGAAAGCGGCAGCCAAATTAAACTGAAACAGAGCAGAATTGCTAACAGATAAGGGTCCTGCACAACTCCAACTCTACAAGAATCTAGAAAAGACAAAACTATGGAGACAGTAAAAGGATCGGCGGTCACCGGGGTGGACAGGTGAAGGCCAGGGGTTTGCAGGGCAGTGAAACTCCTCTGTATGGTACCGTAATAGTGGATACACGATACGTTTGTCGAAACCCGTGGAATGTGCAACGCAAAGCTTGAACCCTAACGTACACTATGGATTTCAGTTAATAATAATTGTATTAATTATTATTTCATATATGTTAACAAATATTAATTATACATTGATTATATCAGTATTAACTCATCATTTATAACAAATGCGGCAAACTAATGCAAGACGTTAATAATAAAGGCAATTCAGGAGTGGGGGCAAGGGGATAGATATACGGGAACTTTCTAGACTTTCTGCTCAATTTTTCTGCAAATCTAAAACTGCTGTAAAAAGTATCATTTATAACAAATGCGGCAAACTAATGCAAGATGTTAATAATAAAGGCAATTCGGGAGTGGGGGCAAGGGGATAGATATATGGGAACTTTCTAGACTTTCTGTTCAATTTTTCGGCAAATCTAAAACTGCTGTAAAAAATATATTAATTTGGAGAGAGCATGAGAGAGAAGATTTATGGTTCCTTGGGCTCAGGACCATGTTGAAAATACCTACAGTGCTCATCCTTAGCAAGCACTGTCCTCGATAAGCACAGGACATCATGGTCACACCAAGCTCACACTGACAGTAGATGAGGGGGCTCCAGATGGCTCCCAGGTGGCTTTTGGCAGGTCGTCTCCCAACCCACTGGCCACGTTCTTAATTTCCTCCCTCCACTTGCATCTCTTCATAGTTTAAGTGTCATATGCCCTGCTGGAGTGTGAGAGCTATGACGGCAACGAAGACTTGGTCTATTGAGTGTTAATTGCTGTATCCCTAGTGTGGAACTGTGCTTGGAACATAGCAGATACTCAATAAATAATTGTAGAATTAATAACTGAGTGAATATAACTACACGTCTACCTATTTACCAAATATCCCTCAAGTTCCTCTGATACACCGTCCCAGGAGATGTAGAGAAAGGGAATACTTATAATATACGGTCCCTACCTTTAAGGGGCTTATAGTCTATTGGAAAGAAATCATCTGATTGGTAAATCACAGTTCCAGGCAGTGCATTATAATCATTCTTGGAGTCACGGTCTAGTTCCATCTGCCCAATGTCGTGAGATACTGTGATCGCATAAAGTGTCGGATACAATGCCTGGCAAATGAAAGGCTCCACAAATGTTTAGCAACTCCCTTTTCTAAAAAACACCTAGCAACAAATTGATTATTAAAACCTATCCCCCCCTCATATTCATAGCATAATCCCCCACTGATGTTACCTACAGGCCTCTTAGTGTGAGCCTTGAGAAATAACAATAATGACAACAATCTTTTTAAATTGCAGTCTTAGAGATTATAAGTTTAAGGTACTTTCCTATGTATCTACATAAGACATATAATATGTATGTCTACACAAACACATGCATTTGGTACTGCCAGCCCTGGATAGCAAGACTGATGGGAGACTCCATATTTAGCATCTGGAACAATTTCCAGAGAGGAAGGAGAGTTAAGATTTGCAGGGTGACTGGGAGTGCCGGGCACTGTGCCGAGTGCTTCATGCTGCATCTCACTCTCCTCTCCCAGTGGGATCCTGGAGGGGAGGTGTAATCTCCAAGCTGCTGAAGAGGAAACACAAGATCTGAGGGATTATTACACTTTGCGCTCACAAGCATCAGAGTGGGGATTAAAATTCAAGTCACTCTGATTCCAAAGACCAGATTTTTTCCAGAGACCATTTTTTGGGGAGTCTCTAATGGCTCTGAAAGCTAGAGGCTCCAGGACTTTGTCTGCGGATGAAGGATTAGAATTTGAATTGCACACCAAAGGCCCATTTGATAGACAGTCATGCATCTCCTTCTTTCCTGTCTGATAGGATGTCCTAATGTCCTCCATGAATGCCCCTAGTGTATACTGTGTGCCAGGCACTTCAAACGTATGATCTCATTTAATTTTCACATTTCTGTGGTCCTGATGGTATTAGTATCTTTATTTTATAGATGAATTAGTTGAGACTTAGACAAGTTACGGAAGTTGCCTAACATCATACAGTTTAGTAAGAGGTTGAGCTGGCATTGAACTTCATCACTGAAATGCTGGAGCCTCTGTAGGGAATGGTTTTTCTCAAGGTCTCAGGTTTATACCAGTCAGCATTCGTCAGTAATAGTACTAGTCTGTATTAGTCAGCTTAGGCTGCCATAACAAAATACCATAGGTTGGCTGGTTGAAACCATCAAAATTTATTTTCTCATAGTTCTAGAGGCCAGAGGTCCAAGATCAGGGTTCCAGTATGGCTGAGTTCCATCCTAAAAGCCTGCTGAGAACTCAATGTTTGTCTTCCCCCAAATGTACATGTTGAAATCCTAATCCCCAATGTGATGATATTTGGAGATGGGGCCTGTGGGAGGTAATTAGGGTGTGGGGCTGGAGCCCTCCTTATAGGATCAGTGTCCTTATAAGAAGAAACACAACAGGAGAGAGCTCGCTTCCTTTCTCCCTGCTCTCTACCGTGTAAGGATGCAAAGACAAGACAGCTATCTAGGAAACAGGTGGGACCTCACCAGACCCCGAGTCTGCCAGCACCCTGATCGCAGACTTCCAGTCTCCAGAACTATGAGCAATACATTTCTATTGTTTCAGCTACCCTGTCTATTTTATATCATTCTTCTTATAGCAGCCCAAAGGGACTAAAACAGGACCCCACCCTTGTGACCTTGTCAAAACCTAATCATCCTCCCGAAGGCCCCATCTCCAAACGCCATCGCATTGAGTGTTAGGGCTTCAACACACAGGGGACGCAATTCAGTCCATAGCACCTTCCCTTGGCTTAATCTCAGTATCTCTTGCCACAAAACCAGATCATCTTCTTTTCAGCCCTTATTTTGTGGAGCCAAGAATAGCCGCTTAAGTCAGGCTTAGCATTGTTCCTCCGAACCAGGTTTGACTGAACATGTACGTTCAGTCTCGGAAGAAGAATCAGCTTGGGTTATTAAGAGGGGGAGACGATTGCCTTTTATTTTATTTCTTTCCTCCTTGTTGATTCTAAGAGAGTGACGAGTCAGCTTCTGTTGTCAGAATAACAACGAGGGCATTTTCCGGCAGTCGGTTCATAAGGAAATTTGTCTTGTAATTGGAGCTTCAGAGGCTCACCCGGCATCGATGGCATCCACGGTATAAATTAGCCTCCTCTCTACTTTTACAAACTTTATCATAATTATTGCAGCTAGGATGCCTGGCCAACTTCTTCATGTAAAACTCAGCTGTAGAAAGGGCTCTCCAACCCTGGGGACAAAGCAGTCCCCAGAGTCCTGCAGCCTCACATGAAACAGCGGTGTCAACGCAGTGGTGACAGGCTTCTCCAGGAACCTCCAGAGGCCCCTCCTCCCTCCCCTCCACAAAAGACCTGGAACGCAGCACTGTGCTATCTCTGCGGTCCCAGACCTTGGCTCCCCCAGCCACCCGGCACTGCCGGCCCCTTCCTTTCTTCCCAGATCCAGTATCCCCAAGGGGGGCTGAGGTCCTGAGTCACCAGGAATGGGTCTGTCTTGCCAAATGAGGACGCTGGCTCTGATGGCCCTGGGCCTCAGCAATAGTCTGGCAAAAAAAAAAAAAAATTGAGTGTTGGCAACATGGGACGAGAAATTCTTCTAAAGGAAAGACATGTGACCAGAAATACTGTCATAATCCCGGAAGGAGAGTCCCCTGGTCCTCAGGCAGGCAAGCAAGAAACGCTCGTTTTAGAATGGGGGTGCTAGGAAGAAACTGAAAGATCGTTTTGTCTAAACTTGGCCTTCCGAAGAGAGGGAATCTCAGGAAAGAACAGTCCACAAAGCGATAGGACGTGCTCTCTGGAGCCCATGGCCAGCAGGCGTCCCCTACGGTTCACAGAGCCACCGTGGCCAGGCCAGGCAAGGACAAGCATGGCTCCATACACAGACAAGAGAGACACATGAGAACCCAGTCTCCAGCCTTCAGCTCCAGGCACGTTCCTAACCTCTTTCTATGGAGTTCCTTCCTTCCCGCCCCTGCTTTCAAATGAAACGCTGGAATTTGGGCTGTGGAATTGGTTTCCTGGGCTTTCCTCCAGAGATAAAACTGCTTTCGGACTCAGCTGTCTTGAGATTTGGGAGGCGCGAGAGAAAAAGCAGGAAAATAGGTCTTTTCAGAATCTGATTCCTCTCTCTCTCTCTCTCTCTCTCTCTCTCTCTCTCTCTCTCTCTCTCGATCCCCCTGTCTGCTTTCTAATGGGCCTGATCTGGGTTTCATATTGCTCTCTAAGCCATTTCAAACGGCTTAAGCCCCGCCCAGGCAGCCATGAAGTTCTTACTAACATGTATACCTCTGGCTCCGCTGTTCACCCTTCCTGTTCTGTATTCCAGCCTACTGTGCTTTCTGTGTCTTATCATGTGAAGTCCCTGCTTTATTAATAGTTTCAGTAGCCTCTGCATTTATGGCCTGGGTGAAGGAAAAAAGATGGGCAAGGGTAGGCTCTGGGCTGATGCAAATTAAAACTGAAGAGATATTAGACTGAAAGAGTCAGGAAGAATCTAAGGAAAATCTGCTGCATAAGTTGAGGCAGCGCTGCTCTGCCTGGAACGCTGCTATTTACCAAAGCGAAACCACATGTGTGAACTTCAGTGCTGGCGCCTAGCGTCACCCCCACAGTCTGTTTTCTCAAAATAATAGTCATTGCTAACACTTCTGAGCAGTTACTAGGTGGCAGGAACTGCTAAGTGCTCTACATGCAATATTTCCTACAGTTCTCTTAGTAATGCTGAAGGAGCTACTGTTAGATCCATTTCACAGATGAGCTACCTGAGGCTTGGAGATTTTAAGAAACTTTGTCTGGCTCAGAGCTAACAAGTGGTAGGTCCAGGACTGGAGAACCTGGGTTATCCTGACTCCCTGTTCTTTATCTATTTGCTTTCTCTAAATAAATCTCCAGCTCGAGTGTCTGGAGAAAGGCCAGGAAAGTTGCTACAGGCCTAGAAGAGGTAGCACAAGCCGACATGAAGCAGCAAATCAAAGCAGACACCCGATTCTGCCAGTCAGCTCCAAGCCATGGGCTCTGGCTCCGTCTTGTCATCTCTAGTGCTTTCCAAGTATGCCAGTGAAAGGGGCTGGTCAGAGCGTCTCCCTTCTGTCCCTGCTGGTTCCTATTTCTGGTAACGGGGCATGCGAGGGCTAATATGAGAATGCTATTTGAGCAGGAGCATGGAGTGGCCACGTCCTCCTTACTGCCCCAGCCCCTTTCATTCGGTTACATGTAATGAGTAAGAATTCTACACTAAAATGAGCAAAACAGAACAGGAAGAGTGTTTCCTACTTTACCCATTGAAAAATAGTAACATGTAGAAAACTCTGGGGTAATAGGGTTTCTTTCCTTTCACACTCGACCTTGGTTAATTTCGTGTGTTCCCAGTCATGCAATCTGCAGAGGGAGGACAGAGCAGGGAGCACTCGTGTGAGGATCTCATGTCTCGGGGGTCTGATGACTCAGCTTTGTTCTCATGGTCACCCTGGCATCAGAGAAGCCCCGGTGGGTGTGAACAGCCTGGTAGAACAAAGCGACCTCCCCAGGCCCTCTTACACATCCTTACTAGTCTCGCAAGATTGGCACCTAGCTGTTGCATGGACTAGGGACAGCTAGAAGAAACAACTATTGTCCTGGTAACAACGTGGAGATTTATAATGACATCACAGACTAGACAACAGAGCTCCCCAGTGGACAGGTCACAAAGGACTGCCGTCATTCAGTGATTCAGGAAGCTGGAACGTTTGATGACCTGATTTGCCAGCTGAATGTTTGAAATTGGGTTTGGGAGGTAAATAGGGATATGTGGCCTCTGAGTAGAAGGTCTGTATTTTAGGCCGGTGTTTTCCACCTGAGATGACTGGAACCATGAGCGTTTGTCTAGATTGTCACAAGGCGCTGGTGTGGTGACGGCCAGCAGAGTAAATAAGCTTCCCTTGTCGCGTGCGATGGAGGCACCACGATCTCCCATCCTTGCCGGTCGAGGCCTCACGAAGTGGCAAAGCACCAATACGATGTCTCTTAAATCCTCCGATTGAATGAAAGCAACTGGGGAGTGAAGGACTAAGCCCCAGACTACTCCTTAGGGGTGGGCCTGAGGGATGTCTCCCTAGGGACCAATGGGGAAAGCCACTGGCTCAGAATTCAGAGTTCTCCTGGTAACAAGGTGTGGCAGTACCAGGTGAGAAGCCAGAGTTGAGCAGAATGAAGAACTAAGGCAATAAAAAGGGTACTAATCTTGACCTCTGAGAGACACAGTCCTCGCTTCAAATCCTGATCCTCTTGTTTATGCACGTAACAGGGATCATCATGCTTTCTTCATGTGGATGCCATTGGACTGGAATAGGAAGTGGACTGAAGATGCAGTGCCTGTGCCTTTGCAAGTTTATTCAGCAAGTCATTCAGTGAATATTTGCTAAAGGCCAGGCAGCAAGGAGGCCATGATCCGAGCAGACATGGGCCGCCCTCAGGACACTCATTGTCTAGGGAAATTCAATAAGGATTTTTTTCTTCCTCAGAGTTTAAAGATACTGAATTGATTTTGACTGGGCTGCAAGTTCTCAGACAAAGGTATGACATGAGAAACAATTTGCTTTCATTTTCCAGGTGTTCTACGGTTGGTCTTTATGTGGCCCCAAGACCCCCAGATTCCCCTCCAGCAAGGCTTACATTTTCCCGAATACCTCTTGTCTCAGGTGCCAACATCTCTAACTTCCTGGCCTGACCCCACCCCCTTTATTCAAAGCCTTGCTAAGTAATGGATGAATCTACTTCTCATAATGCAGCCTTCATGAGGCCAAGGATTTTGTCTAATGTATTCACTGCTGTTTCCCAAGTACCTAGTTCTTGGCATAAGGTGGGTACCCAATGAATGCTCGAATCACTGAATGTCCCGTCATGCCAAGGCATTATTAGGTAGCCGAGAACTCAGACAGTTTGCACATCAACAAGGGAGCGAGCAAGCTGAGCTGTCAGTGCTGGGATCAGGTTACCAGTCAGAAGAAGTGCTTTGAAAGGGGACCTTCCAACCCCTGATCAACACGGCTGCTATTCTACAAGTGCAAATGACTGCCCGTGTACATCGGCTGAGCCAGCTGTCGGGAGGGCAAAGCAGCCTCAGTTAGAGAATTCACAGTTTTGAGAGTGTCATGACTGCCCACAGTTTCCTCTCCCTACTCCTCCGCCTTGTTTCGCTTAACAAAAAAAAAATGACCGTGACATGGATAAGCATCTGTGAGCCCCCCGGATATGCTCTCTGCCTTCCACTTACTTCTCAGGAGGCAGCATCATCGACCTCCCAGACAATTAGCACTCCCTCTGGGAGGGACCAGAGCTGGAGAGCAGAAGGAAGGCTGACCCTGTAACATACAGGATAAAAACGCAGCTCTGCCCCTGATCCAAAGCAACACACAGCCACCTGGGCCGTAGTTTCCTCAAATGTAAGGAGAAGGCAAAGGATCGCTTTGAGAATTAACTGAGGTTGCATGTTTGCCAACAAAGATGAGGTCTCATGGCTGGAATGGTATAGGGCTCCATCGGTGTGTACCTCCCATCAACATCCTAGCCACATATCAGGCTGTGTTTAAATGTAAGAGTGCGATTGGCTTTTACTCTACTACTGTAGACGGAGTTGGAGCTTACTGTGTGCGGCCGCTCAGCCCCCCATGCCTGTCTTGTTTTAATAAGAGTAACCCCAGCACTCAGATGACCACAGGTGTCTCATCTACAGGTCATCTGTAACTGATTTCTATACACGAAGGCTAATAGAATACATAACCTAAAATGGCATGTTTCTGTCTGGAATAAAATGGGTACTCGATAAATACATTAAAGGTATAACTGAATAAATGGATGGACGGCCTCACAATACCTTTCTAATTTTCTCTCTCATGACTCCCTCACTCAGATTTTTAAACCCAGAATCATTGTCTTCTTACTACTCCATCTTCATATCTGATTCAAGGCTATCTCTACGATCTTATTTCTTCTGAATCAACAATAAATATCTAATGTGCACCTATGATGCGTTCAGCACTGTCTGGGGCCCAAAGGGAATAGAATAATAAAAATAATAAAATGTGATTTTATCCCCTAAAGAACTTATTTGGTTGAGGTGGGAAGCGCCCAGTGAACAAGGCAAACGGTGAGAGGTAGAGAAGGACAGAGTTTTCTTGAAGGTTGTGGTATTTGAGCCAGGTCTCAAAGGACATGTAACCAAAGATGCTCCAAGCAAATGTCACCTTAAAATGAGACTTCCTTTCTTTGGTCATCTAACTGTCCCTACAATAGTTGAAGTCTGCCAGCTTTAAATATAAAGCTGTGCGTGCAACTTAGCGATAATATACAAGTTTGAATTTAGGAATCACGGCAGCCTCCACTAGTTGCCTGCCCAAGATCTATTCTTGCTTTCTTCCTATTGTCAGAAGCCCAGTCCTGTTTGGGGGTGGCAACGTGCCCAGGTAAAGGTATTCGATTTTCAACACTTCCTCCCTGTCGAGGGAGTCCATGCGACCTAGTTCTGGACAATGAGATAAAGCAGAAGTTACTGGGTGGGGCTTTTAAGCAGAGCTAACATTCAAAGTAAATAACAACCAATTATAAAGGATACCTGACGTAAACCGCTGGTAAATATAGCCCAGTTTCCAGGAAAGTTCTTTAAAAGGAACAGGCTCAGTGTTGTGTGCTTTGCCACTTCACCTTTCCCCTTCTTCCTGCCTGGGACACGATCCAACACCTGAAGGCATAGCAGCCAAAGGTGCTAAAGATGATAGAGGTAAAGAGGCCAAAGATGATGGAGGGAAAGATGCCAAAGATGACAGAGCAGGAAGAAAGAGAAGTCTGGGTGTTCGACGACTTTCTTGATCAGCTGGACCTGAGGAATGTCTATTTCCAGAGCACACATTATTTATTTAATAAATTAACCCCTTATTTACTTAAGCCACTCTTACTTATGTTTTCTGCTGCTGGCACCTGAATGGAATCCTCAGTGATACAGACATCGGGGTGTGTTTAAATGTAAGAGTGTGATTGGCTTTCCCTCTACTATTGCAGAAGGATTTAAAGCTTATTGTGTGTGTATCATGGTCTTGCGAGATGAGAGGTTTTTTCTGCAGTTGGAATCACAGAAAGCTGAATGGGACTTTGAAGATCAGCTAACCCAGGGGTTCTCTAACCTTCGTGGGTATCAAAATCACCCCAAGATTTGGTAAAACACAAATTGTTGGGCCTCGACTAAGATTTCTAATTCATTGGCTCTGAATGAGACCGAGAATTTGCTTTTCTAACACATTTTCAAGTGAACCTGATGTCACTGGCCCAGGTACCACACTTTGGGAACCACTGAACCCACCACCCATCACTGAGGAAGCTCCAAGTCTTAGAGACATGAGGGGGTTGCCTCCAGCTCACACGTGGAGTGGGATCACGGGAAAGCGAGACCGACACTCAAGTCTCCTGGATGTCAACACACAGATCTTCCCATCGTCCCCTGCTATTAAAATGAAAAGTGTCTTTGTGACAGATTACGGATGGCCACAATTTCTTTGACACTCTCTTCATCCAGAAATAGCATCAACACCCCCTCTCAATATTTGAGCTGGTTCTATGATCGCATGACCAGTACAACGTGATAGAAGTGATGCTGTACCTGTGTCCAGACCCAATCTTAAGACAGTAATGACTTCCACTTACTGTCTCTTGGAATTTTCACTTCTGAGCTCCAATTAGGAAGTCTGATCACCTTGAAGCCACCATGCTGGAGAGGCCATGTCTAGGCACTCTGGTCAATTTTTCTAAGTGAGCCCGGCCTTCCAGCCATCCCCGGCAAAGAGACAGACAAAAGAACACACCGTCCTGTACTCTCCAGACTTGCCAACACGCCAGTGAATACCAGTGAGTGACCTCTGTTGATGGCATGCAAAGCAGAATAATCACTTGGCCCAGACTCCTGACCCACACAACCATGAGGTATATTAAAATGGCTGTTGTTTAAAGCCACTAAGTTTGGGGATAGTTTGTTACACAACCACAGATAACTGGAACAATATTGAAAAGACAGAAGCTGTGAGGACCTGGGGTTCCATTTACAGGATGAACTTGGAGACAAAAGCAATCTGTGTGAAATGTAATAATGGGTGACTGATGAGACGTAGACATCTTGTGAAAAGTAAAAGGCAAAGTTAACTAAGTTTTTGCTCTGGAGACTGTGAGTACACTTGGTAATATGTACTAAAATGAAGAGTCAGGAAGCGGAGTTAATTTTTGGAGAAGTTCTGGGGAGCAGAGAGGTTGATGTGGGAACGAAGTTGTTAGGTATAATTTTAGACACTTCAAGTCTCCCAGCCAGAACGCCCAACTTCCACCCTCATTCCCTGGTGTCTTTCGGGAGCCCTCTCGGGTTCCACATCTGGCCTTCCACGCTGCTCGGTTTCCACCCACAAGCTCCTCCCTAAAGTCAGGTCACTTGTCCTGTCTGACTGGCTCGGCTCAGCTCTGTTTCCTATACTGTTTTGCATTACCATTTGATTTTTTTCCACATGCTTCCCCCGAACGCAGTTGGAAACTCACAATGAACACAGTTTGCCTTTTACCTTCTCAGTGATGAATGCAGTGACATGCACACTTGGTGTCCCCGACACTCTCGCCGAGGGAGTAGATTAACTCACGTTACGATAGCAGGAAACAGGAAGGGGTGGGCCGGTGTGGGAGCACCAAGGGCTGGAATCTTCCCGATGCTGTCGTGCTTAGTGACAGCTACAACGAAGTACATCTCTGAAGGTGCCTATTTTGAAGAGCAATACTCATCTCAATCTGCTACATTTTGGGCTGTTTGTAAAAAATATCATTCTTATGTGTGGATATAAACATGTATACCTTTGTACTCATATTGTGTTATCTGTTCGGCAACTCGGTTAAATTTCTCCGGCTGTTGATTCTCAGAATCGATATCCAAGTTCAAAGTCCAAACCAAGTCTTCTCTCTGCCACTTTGATATTGACAATCCCGTAGGACCCTAAGAGCCCTTCACCCCTATTAAATTAGACAATGAGCAAATGTTTTTTGATCTTCGTAATCTGTCAAGCAAAGACATATAAAGTTTCCCGGGAGTCGAAAGGAAGAAAGTTCACATCCAACTGGTACTCAAATCAGGCCCTTCTTCATAGAGGAGATGGTGTTTGAAATTAACCTGTAAAAATGAACAAAATTTAGTAGATAGAAGTGATGGGGAGGGATCAGCAGGTCCAAGGGGCATTTATCCTCACATAAAAAGAATTCAAGGTTAGCCAGAGCTTGGGGCATGTGCAGAAAGGCGGGTTGGAGCCATCTACACAAGGCCTTGGGTATCAAGACAAGGAGTTTGGCTTGAATTTGGCCAACAGGGAGAAGTATTGAGTTATGAGAATCAGAGGGACAGGATTTTATTCACATTCGATACTCTCCACAGTCCCTAGCATTCTGTTTTACATGCATTAGGCGATTATTAAATATTCGTTGATTGATCAATGAACCGCCAAATCCATTTGAAGGCACTGCTGGCGTCCGAATCTTTCGGGGACTTAAAACTCTCTCTTTTCTTCTCTGGTGTTCAGGCAACATTTATTTCAGGAAATGGCTCTGGCTTTAAAGACAAGGGAGAAGAAAAACTCCCAGTAAAACAGAGACCGTCAAAGCAGAACCATTTTTAAGTGGAATGATTTCCTCCTACCCAAACTTTACCGCAAGGCCCCATTAAAGGGCTGCAGAGCCCCAGCATGAAAGAACTATAAATTATGAGACTCCAGACATCAGGGACAGAAAGCCACGATTCCCACCGGAGTTGGCTGTACATTTCTCCTTGCAAAGCATCCAAAGCAGACTGAAATCTTGGCCGAGGAGCTCATGGAAAGAGAGCCGAGGCAAAGGGCAAAGGCATTAAATAATATATAGATTTTCACAAAAGATCATTTCTGCTTAAAGAGCTGGCTGCTCACGTTGGTGGCCAGGTTCGGGAAGGATGGAGGTTGTCACTGCTGACAGTGGAGGGCGCAGGGCTGATTCAATCACTAGTGGCAGAGTGACGATGTTTAATGGGCTTTTAAATGCCTCAAATTGGAAGTCTAAATTTCTAGGAGAGCTGTAAGGTGAGGGCAATTTATCCTTGTTTTATTAATCCACATAAAAAAAACACTTTTCCCTGCTCTAGGATACAATCACCTATCCAGTGGTATAAGTTAAAATTCCAAGCACACCCACCCAGCCCACCCAGGTCACTTCTCCATCTCCAAGATTTCAGAAACGAGCTATTCCATGAGATCCCCTACCATGCAAAAGCCCCCATCCTCACGTTTCTTTAAGAACACCTTCCCCACCAACCCGCCAGTGCTAGTGCCTTTCCACCGAGTGGAACCCTGGCCAGCAGAGGGAGAGGAGGACTGCAGGCAGCACCCATATCAGCTGCATGATTTGATTCAGCCTTGCAAATAACTACCTGCCCGTTCACCCAAGGCAAACATTGATTCATGCTGAATGTTAAGTGAGTGGAAAAGAATGATGACTCACGTTCACATATGACCTTTCTACTTTCACAAGGAGAAAGCAGACAGTTTAAAAAAAGAAAGAAAGAAAGAAAGAAACTTGCCCTCTGCTGATTTTCTGTTGTATGAAGTCCAGATTCCTCCGCCTAATCATCAGGGACCTACCCTCCAATGCATAGCCCACCACTCGCTAACTGAGTCTACATCCCTTGGCATCCTCTTCCACATCCAATGCAACATGCCTTCCTCTTCTTCTCTCTCATGACGTTCTCCTCTCCTCTCTGCTTTCCAAATCCATGTCACCCCAGGCCCTGGTCAAGCCTCACATTTTCTATGAAAACTTCAACTGTTACTCTTCCCATGAATATTCACCAGACCTACCCGAGAAAGGCAGAACACTGTCAGACATTTATTTTCCGCTCATTGTTTCGGAGCTCATCATTTTTATTTCTCTCTAAATTGTCATTTTTTAAGGGGGAGAAGACTACTTTTTCATCTATGCCTTATAGCGAGCACCATGGCTTGTAAGCTGGAGGACTCAGTAAACACTTATTGGTCGCAAGGCCAACCCATGTTTTTAACTTATCAGCCCACGGAGAACAGCTGTGAGTTTAGAGGAACATCCAGCACGTTTGCAGAGTCAACAGCCTTTAAGCTATCCACATACTGACCACCCCACCACGCCATCTTTTTTTTATTATTATTTCATCAGTTGTGGCTATTGTGGCTGTGGCTGTTCCTTCACTCGATGATGATGATGACGACGATGATGATGATGATGACAACGATGATGATGGGTACTTAATATTTTCTGAGCCTTTACTAAACACCAAGCATTGTGTTTAGCACTTCACCCATGTTGTCCCATTCGATCCTCATTGCAATTATAGGAGCAGGTACCGGCATTTTTAACGCTGAGGAAACCGAGACAAAGGACATTAGTACCCGGCCTGAGCTCATTCAGTAGAAGGGACAGAGTTGGGATTTGAGTCCAAGCAAGTCGAGCTCTGAGAGGTACGTCCGTCCTCGTGCTTCCTTTTCACCTAGTTTGTACAGTACCTGGAATGACAGGGACGTCATAGCCCTTTCCCTGAAGGCGTTAGAAATTATTTAGCACTTTATTTTTTCCTAAGCACTTTCTCCTGCATTCACTCATTTGATCTTGACAAGAGACCTCTGTGGAAGGTAGATGGAGTGTTTCTATACTTGTGAATAGATAGGGAGATGGATGCTTTGCCCTAGAGTACAAAGTGGGTCAGCGGGGCCGGGAAGTCATAGAAACGGAATCACAGATGCCAGAGGAGAGGAAGAGCCGAGATTATACAACTCACCCCTCATTTTACAGCAAAGCAACTGAGGCACCAAGAGGCGACTTGTTCAGGCAGATGTCGCTACCACGTCCAGAACTAAAGTGTGCAACTTCTCATCCGTGCTCTCCCACAGCAGCACCATGGCCTGTAGCACGCACCCCAAAGATGAACAGTGCAAGGGGAGTCGTGGTCAAGGACGTCGGGACCCACTGCAGGCCACGTCTGCCTCTTGGAGAGTCACAATTTGCAGGCTTTGAAAAATCATGCAAAACGCTTCCCAAAACTCACTTGACCAAAGACGTTTTTAAATGACTTCCATTAATATCCCTTTGCAGAACCAGTATTCTATGGAAGTCAATTTGGGAAACAATGCATAACGGTTATATTGGGATATATGTATATAAATAAATGTAATTCTTTTTTCTGCTCTTGGGACTAGATGTAAAAATAAAAGGAAAATAGTTCTTCTTTCTCTTTCTTCTCACCTCCAAACCTACCCCGCCCACCACTGTCACCCAATTTATGCATCACACTTCTCTGTCCTACAATGAAATACACATGGAAAAAATTTCACCCACTTAGATGAAACGTAAAGGAAAATAACATTCTCCAAAGAAACACCTGTACTCTTGCCGGTATACACACCACATACACACACTTGTGCCTTGAATTCTAGTGGGTTTTGTTTAGTTTCTTAGCATAAG
Organism: Pteropus alecto; assembly: GCF_000325575.1. Lineage (NCBI taxonomy): Eukaryota > Metazoa > Chordata > Mammalia > Chiroptera > Pteropodidae > Pteropus > Pteropus alecto. Next base: position 2,851,159 of record NW_006429864.1, on the reverse strand, counting down.
CGAGGGTCAGTCTTATCCCTTCTGTTCCTTTCAGATTAGTGTGCAAAAGGTTATATTAGTCTGGTCAGGCTAGCGTAACAAAATACCACAGACTGGTTGGCTTACACAACAAAAATGTATCTCTCACCTTTCTGGAGGCTGGAAGTCCAAGATCAAGGTGTGGCAAAGTAGGTTTTATTCCGAGACCGCTTCTCTTGGCTTGCAGGCAGCCATCAGCTCATGGTGTGCTCATATGACCTCTTCTTGGTGCAGAGTATATGCTGAGAGGGGTAGATGAAAGAGAGAAAGAGAGAGACAGAGACAGAGACTGAGACAGACAGAGAGACAGACCGAGAGCGTAAGAGCTCCTGCAAGAGGAAGCTCTGGTGTCTCTTCCTGTAAGGACACTAACCCTGTTGGATCAAGGCCCCACCCCCTGGACCCCATCTAGCCTTAATTACTTCCCAGGGGTGCCATCTCCAGTATAGCCCTACAAGGGGTTGGGGCTTCAACATATGGATTTTGAGAGGACACGACTCAGTCCATAACACAGATGGAGGATATAATGACGAAGCCAAGAAGGTCATGTTTGTTGTGACCAGAGAATCTCAGTGGGAGATCAAATTTGATTTTAAAAACTGAAGAAAGAAACTTGAACAAACTATCCACACCCTGCTGCTTCACATCCTTTCCACAAGTTTAGGGAGGGAAAAATAAAGAATTTCAATGGATCATAACAGCTATGTCTGGAAATATTAATCTCTTATGAGCCGAAGCAAGGTGGCAAATTTATATTAAGATATAAATAACTGACATTCTTTCCTCTGAGCACATCTCTGTGGCAGAGGGAGATGGGAAAGCTGAAGTGGAGTAGAAGCAGGCTGAGCTCACCAAGGACAGGCCTGCCTTCCCCGTGCCCAGAAAGCTCACTGAGGAAACCAACCACACTGGTGGCCAGAGTCCCAGGGGCCGCAACTTCTCCATCTACCTTCAGTGACACCCTCCCCCAGAGCAGGCAGCACTGTGGGCAACACAATCTCTCCCTTGGGCTCTTGGGCTCCGCACCCCCCGCCCCCCACCTGCCAAGGGCAGCCAGCCAGCCAGGACCCCAGGAAGAGAGGAGAGGGCACGTGGGCTGGAAAGGGCACCGCTCTCTAGGGGGCTGAGGGCGGCTTTCGATGTTCTTAAAGAGGAACCTCACTGATCACCTCCTTCCTCATTATTCCAGGATTATTGTAATTTCATGCAAACACTCCTTCTTCCCCACGCAGCTTCTGACGGCCACGGTTCTTGTTTGGTGCTGGCCCCCAGCAATGCTAATAAACGGCTTCCGGATCATTTTTATTCATTTTGCGCATTTCACTCACAGTACTTCATGTGACTTATGTAGCCCCTGCAGCTCATATTTCTATTTGAATTGCAGGGCAAGTAGTGAGTTTTAACATTCCAACTGCACACACATTCTTCTTTCCCTCGAAATGAAAGATCATTTGAACTTTGAATTGCATTAGCATGACATTTTTCTACTAAATTACCCTGGCTGCACTCAACAGCCTGAAAAGAAACAAACCTCTTTTAACTCTATAGGCTATGGGAGTGAATAAATACTGGAGGAGACGCCACCAGGGAGGAGGAGGGGGACAGCTCGACAAGGCTGGGCACTGCCCATGCCATGCGCAGCCCATCTGCGATGCTAGCCAGCAGACCGGGAGCCATCGCAGTGCCACCCATGCCAGGCCCTGGTCATGTCATTTGGATAGATGGGGGAGAAAGTTAATGGTTCTCGGCAGCTGTTGTTTTGCAAAAAAAATGAGGTGCAGCTTCTCCCATCATTTTTAGAAAGTAATAATGTTTGCTTCTCCTTGTATTATAATTGTAGGAAATGTTCACTGTGGGAAATCTGAGAAACACAAAAAGAATAAAGAATAAAATGAAAACCACCCATACTTTCACCGCTTAGAGAAACTCTAGCTTTTAGGGTTGTATTTTCCAAATTCTTTTTAAGGAAGGGGTAGAGCCCTATTCAACAGTATATGTACATAGCATCATTTTGGTTATTTTCCATAAATTAGGCTATATATATTAATTAATACATATGTATAATTTGGATCATATATATGATTTGAATCTTTTTTTTACTTGATATTTTTGTGAGCATTTTCCCATTTCTTTAAAAATCAGGATTTGCAATGGCTGCATTGTATTGTCATAAGAATATGTCATAACTGATTGAATCATTTCTTTATTGGTATACATCGAGGCCACTTTCGAGGTCTGTGTTTATAATCAGTGTTATAATAAACATCTTTTTGCGTATAACAGATCTGAAAATTGATATGCTTCTTAAGCACCTACCGTGTGCCAACCATGATGATAGAGACCTCCCAGAGAATACATTATACATAACAATAATATAATATGTCATAGTATATAGCAATCACAGTATATATTATCGCTTGTAATCTCCTTTAGAAATGGTCATTATTCTCCACGTTTTATGGGCAACGAAAGTGAGGAGCAGGGGTGAGCTCACTGCTTCTAGGCCGTCGGGCAGTAAAAAGCTCTTCTGGGATTGGCCTCCAGCATTTTTCTGCTCCCGTGTCTGCGATCTCTCGCCTGCGTTCTGGGTGTTACCACGATGCTCTCTAAACGACCGGACCTTTCTCTGAGGATTGCAGGAAAGGGTGTTCAAGATCACCTACATAAAGCCCAGCTCTGCCTCAGAAGTCTATACAAGCACCAGGGCAGAATTCCAGGGGCTCAGCAGGAGTTTGAGATTTGCCTCTACTGAACGAGGCGAGGCATTGACTTTCTGGAGGCAGGTTGGGTGAGCAGAGATTCCGCTTTGGACGACTGTGGACACAGGGCTCCTCAGCTGCTCTCCATCTGCAGCAGGACTGGATTTGAGGAAGGACATCACAATCCTTAGAAGCCACCCGGACAGAGACTCAGACACACGTTCTGCTGGGTGCAGGGCCAGGGCGGGCGCCAAGAGGAAAACAAAGGGCAAAAGAAATGGCATCTTCTCAATGCTCGTCAGCACAGAAACCCAGCGATAGGCTTGACATTTTCTGTTTAAAGAGGTTGTGTAGACCCCCTTGCAGGTTGACATGTAAGCGTGTTATTCCTCTTGAGTGAGCTGCTGGTGATAAGCTAGTGTCTGGATGGGTGCATCACAGTTACTCCGGTAAAGGCACTCAGAACCACTTACGTACATGAAGCTCCACAACAAGGCAGTCACATCAGCAGGATCTCTTTCTCCTCAAGATCAAGGCAAGGCAGCCTTGGCCTTCCAGGGGGATGGGTAGGGGATCCACGGGTCCCCCGTCATCTTTACTACGTCTCGAAGGTGAGGTCTCTGTTTGAACCCTATGTCTATACATGCTAGGCCGTGTAACCATGCAGGCACCAGACATGGGTATAGCAGGTCGTGCTCCCATAATTCACAGACTGTGTGCAGGGCCTCAAGAAAATTGACTATGCCTCAGCCCCTGGGGTCAGGCTATTTCAGGGCACCTCTATATTCCTCTCCTAAATTTTGTGAGCTAGGGAGCCAGATTTAACACCGAAACACAAGCTTAACCTGAGCTCAGCTGGAAAACCTCCAGGAAAATTTACCCCAGGGTTTGCCGCAGAAAGACACAGTCAGAAGCAAGCTTGCAGTGGAGCTGGGTGGGACCTACAATGGCATCTTGATACTGCTAGTTATTGGTCATGTGGCCTCGAGTGAGTAAGCGAACTCCTCTGAACTCCAGTTTCTTCATCGACAAAATTCACTTGTTTATTGCATTCATTTATTCATTTAAGTGAATTTATTTATCGATTACCTGCCATGCTCATAATAGGTAATATCTACTGAGTGACTACTAAGTGCTGGCACCACAATAAATGCTGTTTAAACGTCGGGCAAGAAGACAGGCGAGATGTCTTTCTTTGCAGAGTTTGCTATCCAGTGGGAAGTCACCAAGAACATTATAGGAACAAGCAAACATATAAACACAGATTGGGGTGAATGCTGTTAAGTAAATAAACAGAATACAATAAGAATAAGAAATATTAGAAAAAATATAAAGATTGACTAAGGTTAGTACTTTATTTTGTAGGAAATATAAAAGATCCAGCAAAACATCTGACATTAGTACATAAGCAGTAAATAATCATTGTTGTTACTTTTGTTGTTGTTGTTGTTGTTGTTGTTATTATTATTATTATTATTATTATGTTTATTACATGGATATCAACTGGACTTCCCTGTCTCTTAAAATCTCTTTAGGAAAAATTTCAACCTCCAATTTTATTTCTGGTGGACGTCCAAAACCCACTCTAAAATGTCTATCAAATTCCTAAGAAAACTTCCTCTGATCTTCCCAGCTCTGAGTTCCTGTTCATCTAGTTTATGGATCATCCAACCATCTCACACATGCTCTTTCTGTTATGTTTCACCCTGATTCACCCAGATGAGAAATCTAACCTCATTTTCTACCCTAAATAGATAAATGAGTGAAGCACACTCAGGCACAGCCGTCTGAGTGCTTAGTAGACTTTACTGAAGGTGCGGGAGCACAGTGGAGGGACGTGCACATGGCAACAAAGCCAAGAACTCAAAATCGAATGCTAAGCTTGTCTTCTCTAAAATGTCCTTACACCTTGCATCAGCTACTTAACTTTCGGGAGGAAACCCCTTTTTCTCTCTTTTATTATCCTTGCTCTCATCCACACTCTCAGAGTTTCACCTTCTACCCTAGACATCTTATCAAGATGTTTCCTCCAAGGCAGCGTTCTCCTCAAGAGAAATTCTGCTGCAAACTCATTATCTATGTAATTTTTTTTGCCCTGCTTTATTATTATTGCCATGATTTGTGTCTTTATTCATATTAGGATTAAACCTGACACCTGAGGAAAGGGTTCTGCAGATGTAGTCTCCATAAATCCATTTCTTCAGAAAATGAGGGTGAGGTTGCCTAGGACTCAAGGCACCGAGGTGTATCCTTGTACAGGCATCCGGGGGTCCCAGAATGGACCTGCCGGTAGCCCTCCTACACCATGCAATGGAGGACGATGAGGTGGTGCCTGCTTCACTGTGGCCCAGCTCTGCACCATTGGTTCTTTCCGGGCTTAGCTACTTAACAGGCACCAAAAACTCTAGAGCTTGAGGATCCAGTATTCCTTCTCTCTATGCTTCCTGACCTCAAAAATTAGACTCCTTGAATTTCTTTCCCTGAGAATTCAACAGTAAATCAGTCTAAGACTCAATGAAGCTTTTGAAAGCCCAGAGTTCACCGGAATCTGGAGAAGCAAACGGGAATGAGCTCCAGACACACGAAATCGAGAGGCGTCGGTGAATTTCACCCGGTGTCTGCCTATCATACTTGTGGAAAGCATATTCTCCCAAGTTCTTTAGAAGAAGCTCCTTCTTACAATCCAGACTGTATAGCACACATATGATAGAGGTCCTTCTCCCTGGTCTCAGTGATGGGTTCAATGACTCCACTGTTTTATTCAATTTTTGTGGAATAGAAGCTCTCCATTCCACTGGATTTGACCCTGAGAGGATATCAGGTCTGGAACTGCATTCATGAGCTATGGCCACTCAAAGGGCCATTCAAAGGCCGCTATGCAGAAGAAAACACGAAAGAGGGGTGAGTCGAAAGAAAGAGGCCAGACCTGATGCCATCGTTTAAGCTCTGGATCTAGCCAGGCTTACAGCTAGTCCTACCCCTGGACTTGCCAATCTCATGGGTTAATCAACATCCTCTTCTTCTTAAATGTCTCATGAAAAAAGACAAGTCTTACTGGGTGCACAGGTCTGGTGGGAGATCAAGGATCTGCTTCCTAACCCAGCCCACTCTCGTCTTACTCTGGGGGTCCAAGAGGTAACCACACAGGGACTGCTCCTGAGGTAAGAACAAATACCCACAGGTGCTTCGGGGCCGGAATTCAGCCCGCATTTGCTCTAGGAGAAGAGAGAGAAACAGAAATCTAGAGGCAGAACCTGACAGTGTGCACCTTTGGCCTGTTTGTCTTTCAATAACATCCAAATGCTTTTATTGAATTTGACCAAATGTCCTGAAAACTGAATCAAAATATGCCTTCAGTTGTACTTATGATTTTGTCTGCTCTCTCTAAATGAAAGGTCTAATAATACTGTTTTTACATGGTGATAGTTTCTGTCATTTGTGTCGATGTCCATGCGAATGAATAGGTTTGCAGAGTTTATAAGCATTACTCACATCAAACTAGGCTGGAACTCTACAGAGCCCCAAACCCAGGCTATCCCACTTTGCCATATAGAAAGGCACCAGCTGGGGGTTTTTGTGGCAGTCACTAAGCTATTTATTGAGCAATTCCACATTCGCTTTTATCCTAAACATCATAGAAACTCCTTTCTTGATTAAAGTATGAAAAAATTCGATGCGCTTCACTTTCTATCCATTTGATGTATGGTATCTATGTAATTTTTGCATTTGCCTTGTGTAATAATTTTGATGTTCACAGGAAACATAACGGCCAATATTTGGGGACATTCCCTTTAAGATAGAATATTTCCAATATTATTTTCAGATACTGTAAATCATGACGTAATGAGTTCATGTTCACAATTTTAATCATTTTTAACAACTTTAAAAGATATAATTAATATGCAATAAAGTACACATATTTAAAATGTACAGTTTGGTAAGTTTTTACATATGAATACACCTATGAGACCATCATCTCAATAAAGGTAATGAACATATCCATCAACTCCAAAATCTTCCTCCTTCCCCTTTGTAATCCCTTCCTCAAATGACTGTCCACCCCATACGTCCTCAGGTGGCTGCTGATCTGCTTTCTTTCACTACAGATTATTATGCATTTCTAAAATTTTACATAAATGAAATCATAAAGTATATACTCTTTTGTGTCTGGCTTCTGTCACTCAGCATATTACTTTGCTATTTTTCCAAGTTGTAGCTTATATCAGTACTATATTTCTTTCTATTGCTAAATAGTATTTCATTGACTGGATATCACATAGTTTGGTATATTCGTTCACCTGTCAATAGACAGTTGGGATGTTTTCGGTTTGGGGCTATGACAAACATATGAACATATAAACATATGTTTGTTTGGTTGGTTTTTTTGGATAAAATACCTAGGAGTGGAATAACTGAATCATACGATAGGTATATGATTAACTCGTTAAGAAACAGTCAAATGTTTTCCAAAGTGGTTGTGCTATTTCGCATTCCCACCAGCGGCTGAGCCTTCTGGTTCTTCCACATCCGAATACAAGTCCTTTATCAGATTTCTGATTTGTACATAAACTCTTCTAGTGTGTGGCTTACCTATTGATTCTCTTAACAGTATATTTTGAAGAGCAGAAGTTCTGAGGTCAAATTTATTAAGTTTTTCTTTTATGGATCATACATTTTGTATTATATCTAAGATACCTTTTCCTAATCCAAGACCACAAAGATTTTCGTCAATGTTTTCTTTGAGAATTTGTGTAGTATTGAGGTTCACATTTAGGTATATGATCCATGTTAAGTTAATTGTTAAGTGTATATGATGGAAGGAATAAATAGAATTCTGTTGTTGTTTGGCGGAGGAGGTTTGACTGTAGATATTCATTTATTCCAGTACAATTTGTTGAAAAGACTATCTTTTTTCCACCAACCAAATTGCCTCTGCACCTTTGTTGAAAATAAGTTGACCATATATGTATGGTCTATTTCCAGACTCCCTGTTCTGTTCCGTATATTTGTCCAACTCTACACGTATGCCATTTACTGTCTTAATTCCTCAAGCTTTATAAGTTTCAAAGTCAGGTACTGACAAGTCCTCAACTTTGTTTTCCTTTTTCAAAATTGCTTTAGCCAGTGTAGTTTCTTTGCATTTTTTCTATAAATTCAAGAATCAGATAATATTAAGGGAGCTCACTGGCCAGTGGGAACGAGGAGTATTTGGACAAAACACAGCTTAGCAACTATTGAAGAAAAATAAGTATTTTATAATTACACCTCAACAAGTGAAGATGTTTCAATTAAACTAGATATATATGTACACATATACATATATATTCGAGTTCTTTAAAAAATAATATGGCAATCAATATATCAAGAACCATAAACAAGTATGTACCCTTTGATCAGTGTTGTGCTGACAAGCCAGCTCTCCAAAAACAAAAATAAGAACAAACCAAAACAAAAAAGCCCTGATTGGCAGCATTTGTCAATTTCTGTGGTGCAAATTGTCCTACCAATCACAGCTGATTTTAAGAGAGCTCAAGAGATTTGCAAAATGGGCTCTCACAAGCTGGTGTGAACCAGCTCCAGCATTCCATGGCCTTTGATCTTTCTCCTAGGAATTAATCCTAAAGAAAATAATTGAAACAAGAAAAAAAAAATGCTATCTATATAGAATTGTCATTGCATGGTTGCTTATGATAGTAAAAAATATGTGAATAATCTAAACAGTTTGTTTAGCCACTTGATGAAATATCATACAGCTATTAAAACAGAAAAAGAGTGAAACACTATAGAGAAACATTTGATATAATGTAGAGCGAATAAAGAAGAAAGCAAACGTCATATTCACTGTGATTACACTGATGTAAAATATGTATGATTATGGCCGAATCTCCAGAATACACAAAAATAAAATCTATTTGTTATAATTTTACGATAGAGAGCAAGTTATTATTCTTCCTTTGAAAGAGCCTTTAAAGTTGTTATAATATTTCTTTAATACAACAAAACAAAATCAGCAGTAGTTGACTTAACCCCATCTCTAAAGATAAATGCGTTTACACACTGGGTTAGGCCAAGGGCATCTGGGCAGGTGCCAGGAGCACTGCTCCAACAGGCGCTAAAACAACATTATAAATCTGGTGAAGAAAGTATTTACCGGAACCCCTAAGAAGGGAACCTCCAAACTGAGACCTCCAAAGGGCAGGCTGAAGTAACAAACGATTGTTCAAATGCCTCTGAGGAGGGTGGGTCTGTCTAACTGCAGGTCTTCTATTTATCTGAAAAGGTCTGAAAATGAGAGGTCTTCCTTAGCAGCCCGTCGCTCATTCAGCCTTCAACCTCTTCTCTAAATAATTGGTGAGAAAATATTTAATAATGATGTTGAGAGTAGTGCCAAGTTGTTGGCTCGTCTGGAGCATGCAGGTGTCTCTCTAAACATATTCCCTAAACATATTCCACAAATTTCCTTCAATTCCTTTCAAGCCAGCAAAAGTTAAGTGGGTCCTGATTCACTGCCAGGCCCTGGCTAAACTCTGGAGACACGGTGAGGGATAAAGACTCAGTTCCTGCCTTTGAGAAGCCCAGTATTGTAAGCGCGTCATGGAACCGAACTACAGTGCATTGGAGTAGGCGCTGCTGCCTATGGCAAGCTGACTGGTCCCTTCCTGGAGCCTCGCCCAGAGAGTCTAGGGAAACATGTTGACGGGATCCCCTGGTGCCCTTCCATGAAGCCTGCTCCAAGTCTATTAACCCCTCAAGCTTCCTTCTCCATCTGGGCTCCCTTTGCCCTCTGCCAAAATCTGACCATTCCCTGCACCGATTTGTTCCAAAGCAATTCCGGCCGAAAAGGCTGCAGCTTGCTCAGCCGGGCCTCAGGTTGCCAGTCCTGCCTGCCAGTTGGCAGGGGCTTCCTCGCCCTGCCTGCCCTTATCTATCTCCTCCAAGCAGAGCGAGTGGCAGGAACTTGGCAACAGGAGAGGCCACATCGTGTACAGACCCCAAAGCTTGCCAGAGAGGCCCAGGTGCCTCTTGCCACCGGTGCAGTGACTAGGAAGGGACAGAGAAATGTGGCGGCTTCATGGCTCCTGGAAGCCATCAAGGCTCTGCAATGAAAAGAGCCGAAGAGAAGAACCCAGTACTGATTTTCAATGCAGAGCCCCAGGAAAGAAAAGGCACATAGTAGTGATGCTCTCGTCCAAAGGTGTTTGGATTCTGAGTTGTGAGGGCGAGGTTCAGTGGCCCTCTCCTTTCCTTCTCTGCACAGTCCAGCCTGAGGCACGGGGCATCTCCCCAGAGCTCCGAGGGCCTAGACGATGTAAGGTGAGAAGAGGACTCTCTTCCTGAGGATAGGAAATGACGGCGATAAGAGTCATTCGGCACTAGGAAACAGCAGAGATTAAGTTAAGAGAGCTCCTCTACTTGCTTCTCCGAGTAAATAGCAAAGAAAGCAAGAGCTCTACAGATACGTGAGGAAAACACAGTGCGAGCAGTTGACAAGGCGAGGGATTGAACAGTGCGGTCCGAATAAGGTGGAATCGAATGGCCAAATCAACGTTCCTGAAATGTACGCAGCGCCCCCAGATACAGCGGGAGAAATGAGGTTTATATCACCACCTCGTAGCTCTTCTCTCATCTACCTCCTCCCCCAGAAAGTTTCCAAACTACTATTGCTCAGAAAAACTACAGAATGTTGGATACTACAAGGTGGTCTGTGGAAACCGATCCTGTTAAGTCTGAACTGCAAGTGAACCAAATAAACAAAGAATCAGTCTCAACAAACTTGAGCGTTTCCTCACTTGATAGAAGATAACTGATATTGCAAATATCACAGGCACGTTGCCTGTGCTGGCACTGAGCTTGGTCAACCAAATGAAGAACTCATTGGAAGGTACTTATAAAACATTCAGACTTGGGTAGCTGGATTCTAATTAGATGGAAGAGAAAGCAAAGCTCGTTCCCATGGAAACCGGCTTTTATCTGTCTAGGTTATCTCAAGTCGGGGACATCAATCCTCATGGCTTTGAACAGCCCTAAATGGTACTACAAATGTGGATATAGTTAATCTCCTAAATAGAAACGGACTTATTTTTACATTTGGGCCATAACACAAGTATTTTATAGCTGCTGTTCAACCAGAAGCAAGACATTAACAGGAGGTATTTCAGGTAAATAAAATAAAAAAAAAAAACGTTCCTGCTTTTCCCTGTCTCGCCCCCACCCCTCGACTGTGATCATTGTACCAATGTGAAATGTGTTATCTCTTCAAGTGATCGTTTATGTTGTTTTTGTATATTTGAAGTAAAAAGCATTCCATTTCTAAGCCAGGAATTAAACATAATAACAACACGCCACTTATTGAATTTTTGCTATGTGCTATCTGCTTCGCATGCATTCTTTCAAGTCATCTTTTTAAATACCCTATGAAATAAATGCTGTTATTATCCCCCATTTTACATATAGAAAAACTGAGGCTTAATAAGCTACCCAAGTTTTCACAGCTGATAAGTGTGGAGTTGCAATTTGAACTTTGGACTTTGTGGTCCTCCTTGCACAGATAGCTCCCATCTGTCCAAGAATTTCCCATGTTTATTTTTATTATTTGTCCTTAGTTCTTACTCCACGGCTCAAAAGTGTTGAATTTAATCATGATTTGCTTATTAAATTGTGCATTTATTCAATAGTAAGATATTCAGTGCTTTCTCTGTGCCAGGAACTGACTAAATACAGAAAGAAGATGTGGGCCATGGTATACTCCGCAGTCTAATAAGAGAAAAAATAATAAATATAAAGTTGAATCCACTTTTCCACCTTTGAAAAGAATTTTGGACTACTGTATCAATTTATAGATGTCCATCATTTTTCTGATGGGTAGATTCAGACTGTAACAAGTAACATGTATCATTAGCCGATATGACAGACACGCGTTCACAGGGACCTCCCATGGTACCCAAGAGTGATGGCTAACAATGTTGGTCACCAGAAATATTAGCTTTTCTGGATTTTTAATCCTGTCTTCTGATGCCGTGACCCAGCATCCTTTGGAAGTAGGCTGGATCCAAGATCCCTTTTATGTGACTAGCACTTATCTGTAGTGGTTCCCATTAATCTTAACCAACATTGCACCATCCTCTACTATGCCCAGTTCCTACCCCATGTATTTTAAGGCTGTCCTCTCATTGCTACCATCCTTCCATTGATTTTCACGAAACAATCACTAGTTATGGTTCCATTATATGATAAAATTGATGACACGGTCCCTACTCTCAAAGAATAAAAATAAATGAATGCAAAAATAAAAATACCTAAATATTATGATAAAAAAAGTTTCAGGCAATTGTAAGCTGAGTACAAAAACATGTTCATCGGTGTTTTACAGTTTTCAGGGTACAAGTCTTTTCCTCCTTGGTTAACTTTATTCCTAGATATTTTACTCTTTTTGAAGTTATGGTAAAGGAGATTGTTCTTAATTTTCTTTTTGGATAGTTCGCTATTGGTATATAGAAATGCAACTGATTTTTGTATGTCGGTTTCGCATCCTGCAACTTGACCAGATTGTTTACTAGTTTTAACAGTTTTTTGGTGGAGTCTTCAGGCTTTTCTACATATAAGATCATGTCATGTGAAATATAATTTGAATTATTCCTTTTCTGATCTGGATGCCTCTTTTTTCCTTTTTCTTTCCTAATTTCTATGGCTCAGATCTTCGGTGCTATGTTGAAAAAAAGTGGAGATGTTGCTTCGTTCGAGGTCTTGTGTTTTTATCATTATTACTACAAATAATGATAATAACAATAAATAAAAGAAGGGCAGGAGGAAATTTTGGAGTTGATCGATATGTCTACAGTATAGATTATGGTGATGGTTTCGTGGATATATACTTATCTCCAAACTCATCAAGTTGTGTACATTAAATATGTATAGCTTTTTGTATGTCAATCATACTTCAATAAAGTGCTTTTAAAAGACACACACGCATTCACATTTAGGTTTAAGTGACTATATAGCACTATTTCGAGGAGCATTTGCTTTGTAGAAGACTGGGGAAAGAAAGCCATCTTTAACCCAATGGGAAGAGTTATCGGTGGCACAGTGACTGAGGTCTCACTGTACTCTGGGCGTGATTTGGATGGCACTGGGGGATAGCAACCTTCTCAGAGACAGCCAGCTTCGACAAGGTAAAAGACTACCTCTTTAGCACTAACAACCACAAATATTTCATTCTCTTTCTCCCTCTCTAAGCCAGCCTGAGAAGTATTCGACATCCAGTTGGCAAACAGAAAGGCGCTTTGTCCGTGGGTCAAATGAAAAGGTCTTTTTGCCCCCAAAGCCTCTGTACACCAGCCTCACTGAAGGCTCGACCCCCACGCTGGCCCACCCTCCAACCCACGTCCACCTGGCGCCATGGGCCCTTTCCCCGTCTCTACTTCCAGGCCAGTGCTTACTCTCTGGCCATCACAAATGATTTAAACTCAAGAGAACAGCTTCGGTCATCGGCCTGAGCAGCACACCACCTGTGGCCTGTATATTTTTTTGTTCTCCATCCCAGAATCCCCTGCTTTTCAGGCCGCTCATTTGGAAGTGATTTCTGAACCACCCTTTAGTGTGCTGCGAGGCGCAGAAGTTGGAGGGGGCGGGGGAGCACAGGCAGCGGACATCCTGTTATCCCTCTCCCAACCGCGTGCCCCTGCTCCTGCCCCCTCTCCCTTCGTCACCTCTGAAACTCCAGCGGGGCTCTTAACCCATCCACACCTCCCTTGCCAGCCCCACTTCCCTTCCCCACTCCATATTTCTTCTTCATTTATAAGAATTTCCATCTGAAAGGAGTTTTTTTTTTTCTTAAAAAAAAAAAAATCTCCTGAGTTGGGAACACTGCCGATTGTAACTATAGTGATGCATCAATCAAGCCTCAATAATTGCACAGCACAGGGTTTCCTGTTAGGACTGTGCTACCTGCCAGAAAATGGCAGCAATCAGGCTATTGGCAGCAGACAATCAGGCATCATTTGTAATTCTTTATAGCTGCATGTTTCCCGGTCCGGGAATTGGATGCTAATCAATCAGTTGTCATGGCAACCCAGCATCCCACAGCTATCAATACAAGAAAAAGATGGGAGAAATTATGAGGGCAGTGAGCGCCATAATTCCTGGAAGGGAGTGCCAGGTGACCCCAGTAGGTGCCAGAGTAGGTGCCAACCCGTGAAAAGCAGGACCAAGAAAGAGCCAGAGACCCCAAGGGGGAAAACATCATAGCCAGTTCAGGGAAGACCTGTTGTCTTAGCCAACGAGCAGAAGCAGGTAGGTGATTTTTGGGTCACCCCATTGTCCTTGGATACCAGTTGAGCTTCCAGGGGCAGGCGATAAAGACAGTTTGAGGGGGAGAAAAGACAAGCACTAGTGATAGAGGGATAAAGGGAGATCAATTATCCAATCAGCCAGCATATGCGAGGCTCTTCATGTGGCAAATACTTACTGTCTGGCCTGGGCCACCCAACATAGACAGCGAAAGCCAACCAGGACCCACAGCAGCATTTGATGTGCCAGAAGAATGGGGCCATCTTTAAGTGACACTGTAGAGGAGATCAGAAATGGGAAAAACCAGTGTGAGCCAGCATGGTGAAGGTGATGGATCAAAACCATATGCCCGGACTGAGCAGAACATGCTTGCCTACCTCATTGTATTAAATTCTAACAACATAGGGAGGTAGGTGTTATCATTTCTATCTTACAGCCGAGGAAACTCCAGCATAGAGTGGTTGAGTAAGCTGTCTAACATCACACAGCTAGGAAGGGCCAGGACAAGGTGCCCTACAGCTTAGGCCTAGTCTTCACCCAACATCATATGACGGTAGGGGTTACTCTGCAGCGGGGAGCCTGGGAGGGCCAGATTCGTTCAGACTCTCAAGAGCCCTGAAGACCTCACAGACAGTCCAAAGACAGGACTTAGTACAAAATAGATTTATGAGTGGCTTTGTTAGTAATTCAGAAACATCCCCCCAAGGTATCAGTTCAGCTCAGTGTGACCTTAGAGGAGTCATTTTCTCTCTCATGACCTCAATTTCCTTTTTCGTAAAATGAGAATAGAACCCCTTTGAAAAGTCTGATGTTCAGATGAGACAGCATGCATGAATGTTCTTAGGTTAGTCCCCGGCCCAGAGTAGCTTCTCTGTTTCTTCTTTCCTTTCTCCAGAGATACCTAGATCTAGTCCGCACAGATAAACAGTTCTCTGTGAATGGGGTTAAGAGTCTGTTCTAAAAAGCTTTCTAAGCTTCTCAAAATGCTACCAGGAGAAGCCGAGAACGTGTTGACTTCTACATCCTCAGTCTCAGGCCGTGAATTAGTCAGGGTCCTCCAGGTAAACAGAACCAGTAGGAGATATATATGAAGAGATTTATTATGGGGAATTGGCTCACATGATTATGGAGGCCGAGCAGTCCCACGATCTGCCGTCTGCAAGCGAGAGAGCCAGCAGAGCCGGTGGCGGGATTCGGTCCAAGGCCAAAGGGCAGCGTGAGAGCAATGCTACAGCTCAAGCCACTGGGCAGGAAGGGTTGAACTCCTCCTTCCTCGCCATTTGTTCTAAACGCAGGCCCTCTGCAGGTCGAGGGATGCCCGCCACAATGCGGGGAGCCACCTATTTCACTGAGTCCGCCCATTCGAATGCTCCTTTCATCTGCAGACACCCTCACAGACACGTCCAGAAATAATGTTCAGCCAAATAGCTCTGCACCCTGTGATCCGTTCACATGAAACAAACCATCGCAGGCCTCAGTTACCTCCCCCATCTCAACTTTTCAGGAGGCTTTGAAAGAGAAAGTCAAATGGTTCCCCCACAACAGAAGCTCCCGCCTCTAGTGCCAAGAGTACTTCATCTCCATCAGGGCGATGACATTGTGATGATACTTGAGTTCATCAGGCAATTCCTGGCATGACACTGTGGCATTACAACAATGACACATAAAGCACTCTGAGCGTGATACAATTAATTTACCTAACCATTCTTGTTAAAGTAATTGCATACTTTAAACTCATTTTTTTTTTAACCCAGATGATATCTAGGCTTATTTTCTGATGCACAGCTTTCTGGCCAAACTCTGTGAACGTTGGTGCAAATATTTCACAGGCTGAGGTGGGACTTCCATAAGCGGCGTGGTGGGAATAGTATAAATAAGCCTTGGGTTTATTCCCGTCTCTGCCACTAGCCGTTAGCTCTGTAACCATGTCCAAGTCACTCCATCTCTGAGCCTTGGGCCCTCGTCCATGGAGTAAAGGAGCAGATTTTCCACGTGTCTTCCTCAGAGAATCTACATATTCATATAGAACATTAGCACGTATGCACTTATTTTCAGACATAAGAAGGTGATTGCGGGAGAGTGTGCTATCAGCAGTGAAATGATCAAAAACAAGTTTGGGAAACATCGAAGGAAGCCATGATTCTTCAGGTTTCCTTACTGAATGAATTCCTGGAGATTCTATGAGGCTGTTAGAAGGGCGGATCTAAAATGCCACGTTTGTTCAATCTCTAAGCGTGTGTGTGTGTGTGTGTGTGTGTGTGTGTGTTGTCACTGAGCATCTCTAAAGGCTTGTATTCCAAGGATCAACCTGAGAAAACACGGAATTAGAGTCTCTGTGAGCATTGTTTGCAGTGACAACAAGCTGGAATGAGTAACCTGGTGTCCACAGCTGCTTGCAGCTAACCCCCTTGTCCCTTGTGGAATGCCAGGCAACCTTCTAGAGAACTGGGCCGACCTGTGCGTTTGGCAGGGGAAATTTCCAACAGGTTTCATTGAATGCAAAAAGCAAGATGCAGACTTTATAAACTGGCCGCCTTCGTGTGTGTGTGTGTGTGTGTGTGTGCATGCTCAAATGCAGGCAGAGAGGTGAGCTGATGCTGGCTGCATCTGAATGTGTGGCTGTGCATCGCGACTTTCTCAGCACATGCGTAAGAAACCCCTCACGGAGGAATCCTTGTGGAGTGGCACGAGAGTGGGCATCAAGGGCATTTTACCTTTCATTTTATACTATTCAGTAGTGCTGGAATTTGTTTTTTGCTGGGTCATGTATAATATTTATATATAAATTTTTTTTTAATCTAACATTTTCAAAGCTCTCTGGAAACACTTTTAGTTCAAGTTCTATAATTTTGTGATCTCTTGAGCCTCACATCAAGGCTAATTTAAGCCCGTCCTCTTGATGAGAAATGGTCAAAGTTTTACTCCTTGGGTCCCCTGGAGTGCTGACTCTTGTATATGTTCCAGCCCAAGACCATTGGCGGAGTTGGCTGGAGAGGCACCCTCAAGGGTAACTGGCTCTTCTCCTTGGGGGTCCACACTTAGGGGCTGCATCTGGGTTTCCAGAAGGCCAAAGAAGCCAGCCACAGGGGCAAGAGTGGAACTTTAAGTGTCATTGTAGGCAAACATTAACAGGCAAACCATGACTAAGCACAGAATCCCAGAATCCAAAATCATCTTAGCCGGAAAGATCATTCCACAGAGGAGAAATCTGAGACCTCAAGGAGTGACACGGAAGACCGTCCCACCGATCCCAAATCTAGAGCTCCTGATCCGAACTCTGGAAGAATTCTCACCGTGCAATGTTTCTGCCCCAAACAGAGAATACTCCTCTCCCCCACCAAAGTGCACCCATGGAGATAGGATGCTCCTGGCTTCACGAATGACTAAAGCTAGACACACACAGTAGACTGGAGAGACAAAGTCCGACCAGGGAAGGCAGAGCCAAAATGAGGAGAAGGCAAATCTGTTTAGCTAATTTAGCTCAAATGGAAAACCAAGGTAGAGTAAAGAAACAGACACAAATAAAAGATCAACACAAATATGTATCAACTGGCAAAGGAAACTGATGGGAACTATTTTGCCGGTTGCCTTTGGTGTCTACCCTGCATGCCTGTGAGAGAGTCCCTGCTGGACGAGTGCTCCCTGTTGTAACGGTAACCATGAGCCACAAGGACAGGTAGGTGAAGGACGAGCTTTTCCACCTAAGTGAGTTGTCCCAACGATGGAGGTCTTCTTTCAACGCCAGAACCAAGTGCATCTTACAGTGTTCACGAAAGTCCATAAAAAGCACTGCATGCCTCCTTGCCTTATTAAACAGAACGTGCTGCACATTTCTTAACCTTTTCCTCAAGTTTTCTATCTGCCCGTTTTTGCATTCAGAAAAGGAGTCCTTTTTCTGAGTTTTTACACAGAGAGGCTATTGGAACTGCTGCAGTATGATGGGGTCTGCCCCGCTCCACACACCCCCCGACCCCCTCCGGCTCCCATCCCTACTTTTGTACTCTGTGTAGATTTTACAAAGCACTATCAGGTCTAAAGGGATGCATTCCTTTCCAGGGACAATGGTCACTTCCGGAAAGCGGAATAGGATCTGGGGGAAGGGGACGTGCAAAGAGGTAAAAAGTATTTTCTCTTTAAGTCTACGTATTTCTAAATCATTCAATTTCTTTTTTTTTTTTTCCACAAGTAAGTTGTTTTTACAACGAACAAGTTTGTTATTTTCGAACCAAGCAAAGAAACAGAACAGGTGAGTAAAAATAAGAAAAGAGCACACTGATCCTTGTTCCCACATGTGATAGGAACCCAGGGGGCGTTTGGGATTCTAATTATTGTCTTTTTATAGATGTGGAAACTGAGTCCCAGAGAGACTTAACAGACTTAACTAAGGCCATCCGGGGAGAGAATGATAGAACATGAGCGTGAACTTGGGTGTTCCGGTCCCTACGCCCCATACCCTGGCCCCCGGCCAAATGATACCTACCCTGCGTGGAGAGCTCAACGCATTCTTCATAGCGGGTCCGGTCAGTCTGTCTGTCTACCTGCCTGTCTGTCTGTCTCTCTTTCTTTTTCCCACTGTCATTACACCTGCTTCTGGCAACCTCTGCTCCCTTCTAATTTGCTGTTTCTACTGTATCGTGGGCTGGAAAGTCAAACATCAACTCTCTATGCTACAAAAGTGGAGGAAATGAGTGTCCCTCTGAGTGCAGGACTGAGGCACTCCTCCGATAAAGGTGTGGGCCTTAGTCCATGCTCACTGGGACGGTCCTGCCTCCTCCAGAACCCCTCCCTTTCCTTCCTTACGTCTGCCAGTGTTCCAGGTGATTGACATAAACTCTGTGATGTACACAGAGTCTGTGTATCTCTAGCCAGATTACTCAAAAACAAACCTAGCTGAGAACGCGTTGTTTTTGTGATGATCTTGGTTGTTATATGAGAGAGGAAAACAGGAGGAAGGAAGAAGAGAGGCGAGAAAATGAGATTCAGGCAAACTTTGCTTCCAGGATGAAGCCGTAACAGTAGAGGTGCCATTCAGGAGAGGCATAGGTAGGTGGCATGGATGAGATAGTGTCATGAAACGGTGGCATGAACTCTAGTGTTCTCTCCTTATAATCTTCATCAGACCCCTAAGCTATCCCTACCCAACATAGAATCCAAGTACAAACCATGTGCCTGCTATAAAACAGTTTCTAGAGAAGGCTTCTAGCTCCTCCTTCAAAATTTGCTACCTCTAAGCCCTTCCCACATAAAAATTCTGAAATCACCAGCATTCAGGAAATCTGCTGGTCAGCCCTGGCTTCCCTGCCATTCTTGGATAGGGTCCTCCCCAATGACAAGTCAGAGTACCATGACAGGTAAAAGATCCCCAGAGGGGTTTCCCAATGCTAGAGGGAGCACATTTCCTGCCCTGGCCCCCAGGCACCAGCCTGCTGAGGCCAGTCCCAGCGAGTAAGCACCAGAGCCTATGGAAGTCCATCGATCCCTCTTTGTGGCCCAAGTTGCAGACATTCATCTGACATCAGCACACATACACAAACTCCCACGTGTCCTTCAACCCTGGCCCATCACCTATAAGGAATGGGAGACTGAATTCCTGGGGTCGATGTCTCCAGGCTCCCAGGCAATATGCACAGGGGTGGGACTGGCAGGAGAATGCTTGTGTGCTGCTCAGTGAAAAAAATAAAACGACCCATAAGGCTGGTAATAACCATCCTTGTGAAGAGATATGAGCGACACTAAAGCCGTCACGCTGGGAAGAAGGAATGATTGCTCACATCCTCTCCCACTCTCCCCACTGGTGGCAGGAACCTCCGACACACACGGTGATTTACCCTGGGTTCAGCTGGGGCTGGTTAGAAAAAGAACCGAGCAGGCAGAGCTGGATCTCTTTCGGTTCAGGCGGGCATGCCAGCCCTTACGATGCACCTAGCCCTGTGTTGAGCAATGTGGCACAGTGGCCCTCAAGCTGGCAGGCTCAGAACTACCCAGGAAACAAAGATGCACCCTGGGGCTCTGTTCGGACCTGCAGAATCGGAGTCAGAGGTCTGTGATGTGTGCTAAGCTCTCTGGGTGATTCGGTTACACCGGGTCCAGAGACTGGCATTTAGAAACAGATGCAGTGGGGATGTAACAGAAGTCTAAGGTACAGTTTGTCCTTATGGAACTTGTCATATAAGCAAAGAGATAAGACTCATTCGTAGGAGGCAGATTTAATTATTCCCTCCCCTGTGTTCAAATAGTGCTTTTATATATGTCTCTGTTATGGCTTTTGTTTCCTTGTTTGGGAAATGTTCATTAGTCTCTCTCTTTTACGAGCGTTCTGTGAACTATTCAAAGGCAGGAGCTGTGTTTATTCATCTTGGATACATTTATTCACACCCTCAGTTAACTGCTCATTCATTCCTTCATTTCAACAAATATTGAGTCTCCCAGGGGCCAGGCCCCATTCTAGGTGCTGAGAGTACAGCAGGAAACAAGGCTGACGAGTCCCCAGCTTTTCTGGAACTTACATTCTGGAGGGCGTGAGGATGGAGAGCAGTGAAATAAACCACTGAACAAGACCAGTGCTACAGAGAAAATAAAACGAAGTCATGGGGAGCAGACGATCCCCAAAGCCAGGAAGCAACTTTGAAAACAATAAGGTGATGGGAGGCTTCTCTAAGTCGGTGACATCTGAGCCAAACCCACATGAAGATGAAACAGAGTTAGTGGCATAACTCTGAAAGGGCACCCCAGGCAGAAACGGCAGGTGCCAAGGCTCAGAGGCTGGGAGGCACCAGCACATTGCAGGAATGGAAGGAAGGCCAGGAGGCTGGTCCCGGGGACCAAGGGAAGAGACACGGAGAGTCAGCCGGGGAGGAAGGCAGAGGCCAAACAACAAGCAGTCTTATGAGCACGCTGGGAGGGTTGGGATTCTCTTTTATTCTCCATTTCCATCTGATTCTAAGTGCAATAGAACGCCAACCTTTTAACCGAGGTGATTAACCAGTATGACCTGATTTCCGCCTTTAACACTCGCTCTGTCTCATGGAGAACAGATTGTGTGGGGGCAGGAATGGAAGTGGGAGACCAGTGAGAAGACTATTCTGGAAGTCCAGACAGGCGACGGAGGAGTGGAGGTGTGGAGAAGTGGCCTGGGCACAGAAAACATTTCAGAAGCAACTGCCCACTTGATGGATTGGTCATAGGGGTGAAAAAGAAATCAGAGTGACTCCTAGATTAATGAATAAGCCCAACACCTGGAACAGAACAATAAACACTCAATGATAATTATGGAACAATTTGAAAAATGAGAATAAAACAACTCAACGTCAGCATCTTGAACATAACTACACACCTACCGGTCTGGTGCAGATGTAAGTGCTCTGGACCATCAGGAAAGATGTCAGTGTGAGTTCAAATTATCTAGGAGGCAGGATTTAAAATTCGACTCAAAAGGTGGGTGGCACTGGGACAGAGAAGCGAACACAACAGAAGGTTCTAGACCAGAATATAAAAATGAGCCTGGAAGCTTTTTTGGTTTGTTTGTTTGTTTGTTTGGCTTTGGGATATTTTTAAGGGGTGGGAAGTGTAGAGGCAACTGTGTTGACAAAGCGCAAGAGATGCAGTTGGTTGAATATGAAAACAAGAGCAGAATATGAAGCATCTTGAAAACCAGACAGGAGTTTGGATTCAAAAAGCAACAGAGATCCATCATGGGTCGTCTAGGGAAGCAGCACGCCAGCAGCAGGTGACTTATGTCTTGAATTTGGATGGTCTGGGGCTGGAGGTGGGTGACTTGAGACCACAAGACAGCAGATCAGATAGAATTACGGTAAGCTAAGTGCTGGGCTCACCAAACTATCCTCTCTCTGGAAGACAAAAAAGCAATAACAAAAACACGCTGCCCCAATGCAGGAGAAATACAGTCATGCCACAGGCTCTTGAGGCTGGCCAGAGGGGCAGGATGAGCAGGGGTGGGCAGGTGGTTTATAAGAGAAAACAAGTCAACCCCCAGCCATATAGAACCCTCGAGGAGGACATGGGAGTTTTCAGCTGTAGGTGGCCGGGTGCCCTGGACCAATCTGTATATTTCACATCCTCTGTAGATTCCAGGTTTCAGGCATTTGCAGCTGCCGTGTATGGGCCATGTCATGGGGAACATCCTCACTGATGATCAGAGACTTAGCGACCAGCCATGACCCAAGCACAGCCTCCCAGCCTCGAGGCCCGTGCAGGGAGTGTGGAGACACACTTAGTAGAGAGAGGAGGAGGGACAGATGAGTCCTCTTCCTTTCACAGTCAAGATGCTGCCGGAACATGGCCCTTTCCCACCATATTATATATAGGAGGAGACAGAAAGGAGGGTAAACTATGGAGCCGGGTCTCCTGAATGCAAAGGAAAGGACAGAATGAGAGAGAGAATGGCAGCAGCAGCCTCTGGTGGGAACTTGCTGTCTTAACAGCCCAGAAGTTGGCTGACTTCCCCAATCCAGAAAGTGGGGAAGCAGGCCCAGCAACGAGTAGGCAGCAATAAACAGCCCGATTCCACTAAAGAGGCTGGAATGCTTCTAGATGATAACCATCTGCTCAGGGGTCCAGTGGAGCCTGGCTGGTCAGAAACGACTCACGGCCGGGACACACCCAGGCCGCCTGGCTGGCCTCCCTGTCGTTAGACACAAATGGCAGCTTCCACTCCCCTATTTGTTCTTGAAGCATGGCAGCTAGTGTCAAGGATGCAGTCTATTGACAGAGAGCCAGGGACCTGGCATGCTCTTTTTCACCCCAGGCTCCTTCCTGTATGATCCTGCATGTGCGCTCGCTCGCAAATACACCATCAATCATTCGACGATTTATCGAGCATCTAATATGTGTCAGGCTCAGTGCCAGAACCTAGGGACACAAAGATGACTGTGACAGGGTTTCTGACCGCCAGCGGAAGACAGCGTGGTACACAAATCCAACTCTGTCCAATATGGCAGCAATGTCACAGAGAGAGAATGGGGCAGTTAGAGAAGTTTTACCAAAGATGATATATCTGTGCCATATCTTGAAGGAAAAGAAAGATATTCTCGATCGAAAAAAACAGTGATAAAGAATTTCCAGGAGAAGAAACAGCATGTAAGAGATTCAACATCTTGTAAGAGTCTAGGAAAAGGTCTAGGGATGATCAAAGGGTCCGTGTGGCCAGCAGCAATGGCAGAGAAGATGAAAGTGGCCCAAACAGCGGGACAGATTACGAAAGGCCTTTGCTAAGGGGTCTGGGTTCCTGAGCAAGGTAGCAACACAATCAACAGGGCATTAGAAACAAATAGATGATGCCATCTGGTGACCAAGGACCTAGGCATGCCTAGTCATACCTAGCAGATGACGTGTCCTCCCAGTGATGTTTTCAAGGGAGCTTGAACACGAGTGACATGATTATTGGTTGTCCAGCCTTGTGTTACTCCAATTCAGGGCTCACCAGGAGAAGTCTGACTGGAACACGTGCCTTAGGTTCAGACCTATGTGTGACTTTCCTATCTCTCCGGCCCAAACACCTGGGCGTGTCTGTGGAGAGGAAGTAAGAGAGACAGGCTATTGTGCGCCCAGGCCTCCTTAACCCACCCACCGTGTGGCTTGTGCGGAAGAGCTGTGGCTAGATTGCCCTCTAGAGGCAGGAGGCAGAAGAGCAGCCAACTCAGGGCAGAGGACCTCAGTGAGGGGACGAGGATGTGGAACATTAACTTAGGTTCCACAACAAAGGGACTGTCCCCTAGTTCGTCCCTGTGATCTATCAATATGGTCTCCAAAAGAATCCGGGATATTAGCAGGGCTCTTTCTTCAGCATGGGAGCCTGGGATATCTTTCATGAGGTTTGACGTTGTCTTTTCACACCCCAAACGTGAATTAATCCAACCTGAGGTCTTTCAGGTGTCCCACTGTTCTGAATTACCAAAGGATGTATAACACGCACAACAATATGACTGCACCCAGCACCCAACACAGCTTCGAAATATAGAAGACAGAACCCAAACATTCGCATTCCCCAAATGAAAGCTAATCCGCACTTGATTGCAGGTCTGAAATATAACAGAAAAATACCTAGGAAGTAGAAAAGAGAAATTCTTAAACTAATGTGAGAGAAACTTGCTATTGAGCTGACTTGTGCCACCATACGCAAATTTGATGGAAACTCAACGCGTTAAAGGGTCTTTGGCAGATGGCAGGAGAGGCCTTCCTGGGAGGTGACTTTAGCTCAGTGACCTGGCCCACTAGCACTGGGGGATGGGGGTGGAGTGAAGGCTGGGGAGAGGCTGTGAGTGGCCGGTGGCCTATCAGACTAATAATTCTCAAGAGCATCTCCAAAGGCCAAACAGGAACACTTTCCTCAAGCTGTCTCATCCCAGGATCTCGTCCCAGGATCTCGTCCCAGGATCCGGACGGAGCGTCATTTCCCCAACTGCAATACAAACATCCTCATCTATGAGCAGGTCTCCTACTGCAGCAAGGCTTGACTTTTCCAGACAATAATACAACCGATCAAATACCTCTCCACATGAAATATTCCCTGAACCCTTCAGCTGTGAATAGACTCATCCCACTTAGAGCCACTCCAGCCCTTATCTGTGCCTTCCTTGTAATCATATGTGCACATAACCTCTCTCTCCTCTTAGATAAACTCATTTAGGACAGAATTAAGAACGATGAAAACTAGTTTGGTTTTTTTTTTCCCTCCTTTATATGGGAAAGAGAAACTCCAGAGAGCTCTCCCTTGGAGACCAGGGTCACTTCATAGCTCCCTCTGCTCTCGGTGTAACCCCAGCCAGCCTTGAGAATGAGACAGTCCCACACACAGGCAGAGCAGGAAGTGGCCTGGGTGACAGCTTAGAGGAATGCCAGGAATGTCCCGATTATTCTCCCAAGCCCCTCACCTCCAGTACCCGAAATACCACCATTAGCGATACATGCCTTTCAGTGTTTGAGGTCTCTCTCTCTCTCGCAGCTCCCTCTTGAATAAACTCCAACTACCCCATAGAAGAACATCTTAAGCTCTAACTCAGCAAGGAATTCGCTGGCCATCAGATGTAAGCAACATTTTACAAGAATGTGTGACTGTGTGAGTGTGTCGAAGGCCACGTTCTGAGTGTAAATAGCCATGAGGGTGGGGCTTGTTGTTTGTTTCATTTACCTCTGTGACCCAGCACCCATTATGGTGCCTGGAACACAGAAGGTGCTCCGTAAATGCTTGTTGAAGATAACGAATGAATAAGTAAATGAATGAGAAGTCCAGAAGATAGGTATTCCCCAAGGAAAAGTCAGAGGCCAGAAAACAAATCCCTAGAGCGAGACCGAGTCCGTATTCTTCTT
The DNA here is from genome assembly GCF_000325575.1 of Pteropus alecto. Taxonomy (NCBI): domain Eukaryota; kingdom Metazoa; phylum Chordata; class Mammalia; order Chiroptera; family Pteropodidae; genus Pteropus; species Pteropus alecto. The sequence goes on along the minus strand of NW_006429864.1, from coordinate 2,825,831 downwards.
GCATGACCTCTATGGTGTCTTGGACAGCATAAGAAACGCCCAGGAAATTTACCGCAGCTGATGTTTCTATAGTTTTGCTAGATGGCTTCTGGGGCTTGGCCCAGGAAGAGCCCCTCCCTGGCTGTCAAAGATGAGTCTCGCCACCAGGGGGCAATGCAGACCAGATACTAGGGTTTTCTTGTCCAAACCCCTGGTGGCTGACTGACAGCAGGGGGCCTCCGAATGCCATTTTGGACCCCAAATACATCATTCTCTCCCTGCACACTCATTAATATCAAAATCTCACCAAAGCAGCTTTGCTTCTGAGACCTATAACAAAGGCAATAGTTTAAAAAGCCATACTGAGATCCACTCAATCAATAAAAATCATGGCCCATACTGGAGGAAAAGAAGAAGAAAAAGGAAACTGTTGTTGGCACCGGGTTTACTGGTAGAAATACTTCCTACTGTATTTTTCTAAGCAACTAAAATATGATCCCCGAAGGGCCCGTGGCATCCCACGGATGATTCATACTGATCATTGCTATGCAAAGAGCACCGCCTAACTTCCATGCAAAGCACACAGAACCTTTTTCGGGAATGAGGCCAAGCCCTGGACTGTTACCTAGTATCTGGAATCCAAGCGGATCAGGATCTTAGACAGTGGGCTGACCCTCGAGTGTTAAGTTGTAAAAAGGGGTTGAGAGCAGGAAAGAGACACGCCCAAGGTAAAGAAGGAAGCAAAAAGCCACATTAATTTAACCTCTTCCAGGCTGTGATTAATACCCATTTCTCACGTGAGAAAGTAGACTTTACAAGGGATGACGATACTCTGCTTTATTTCACTCGTGCCTTCATTCAGTATTTATTGGGCTCTTATTTGCGGCCAGGAAGTGTGCTAAGCAATAAGGATACTGAGAACAGAACTTAAGACCTAAGGTGAGAGGGACAGATGGACATGAATATCATGACGATTGAGTGTCTTGAGGATTATAGCTCAGCTCTTTGTTAAGCCAAGGCCTTTATCATGGTCTATTTTGCTGCCGTCTATTACACAGACAATTCGATTCCCCAAGGCAGGACCTGTCATGTCCTTTATGTATCTCCAGTATTTAGACTAGTACCTTGTACTCTACAGATGACTAGGTGAACAAATGGATGCAGAGATAGATGACGGATGGACGGATAGATAGGTTGGTGGGTGGGCGAACGGATAGATAGGTTGGTGGGTGGGCGGGTAGATGGATGGATGGATGCATGGATGGGTAGATGCATGGATGGATGGTCAAATGAATGGATCAATGAATAAGTTAATGAACAAATAAATGGATCCTGAAGACTATGGGTCAAAAAGGGGAAAGAAATAAAGGAATATTCCGTGAGACAGTGGTTGGCTTTATTCATAACTACATTCTATTATCTGCACAGATATTTGATCTCGTTAGTATATTACAAACCCCTTGCAATCAAGAAACTTCCCCTGTGTGTTTCCTGCCACCCACAGAGCCTCTCACAGTCAGGTCCCCTCCAGGTGTTCAGTAAAAGTATGTATAATAAAATGGTATTTTTCATGTTTGGCTTCATTCTCTCTCCTAATCCTTCACCAGCTCTGGAGGTAGAATAAGGTTCTGCTTTTCATGTAAAGAGGAAAACTAAGCCACAGAAAAGTGCAGTGTCTGGGAGTCTGAATTCTGGGTCTTGGAGATCCTAGCACGTGCGGCAAATCAGTGAGAGAGCCTGTGGCCTTTAGAAGAGGCCCCGGAAGTCCCAGCCCTGGGGAGTGAGGAGAACCTCTCAGCTGGGTCTGGAGGAAAGCCGCGGGCCTGAGTCCTGTGGGCTAAAGGCATCCACAGGCACCCTTGAGTGGGATAGGTGCCCCCCCGACCCCACTGCAAAAGGGGACTGTTGGGAGCTGGCATAGCTGCTCTGGAAGAGAGCGGGGAGGAGAAGTAAGAGCTCATCAGCCAAGGAGAGGCCTTGGCAGGGCAGCAAGTGTCTCCCCACCTCCAGGCAGCTCGGAGCTGGGCCTCCTCACACCTCTGCAGCAGGAGGGCTAAGCAGGCGCGGGGCAGGGTGGAGCCTGCAGGGAGACACAAGTCAGATCCTGGGTGTCTAAAGTGCTGAATTTTGGCCCAGTTTCGTAACTCAGGAGTTACAAATTCGTTTGAGGCCCCATCTCCTTCTCTGCGTCTCAGTTTCCTAAAATGGTGTCATTGAGAAGATGACATGAGTTACTGCAGGAAAGCACCTGACAGTGCTGCCCCACATCGTGTCCTCGCCCCCCCCCCCCCAGGATGCCTTTTCCTCAGTTTCCTTGTGAGGAAAATGGGAACGCTATGGCCTGTGCGCCTCATCTCGGGGATATTATGAAGACCAAATGAAAGAATAGATGTAAAAGCGCCATAATGTCTATAGGTTAAAATGCAAAAGCAAGATCAAATTAACATCAAATGCAACAGGCTAACGCAAGTCTTCTGAGATAAAAATATGCGAGAGAAATTTCCCTCTGTCCCACCCAACCTGCCCTGTCCCTGACAGGTCTCTGCTCAAGGTGTCACCCAAACTGCCATGTCCCCAGTGGGTCTTTGCTTGTGGCACCGACCTCCTCAGCCTCCCCACAACCCTGGTCCTGGCTGAACTCCCACCGTTTCCTCCAGCGGCTAGAAGAACAGCTCCCGCCTTCTCAGTGGACGGGCCAGGAGATTGGCAGCCATCACAAGTGCTCGAATTCCAAGCATCAGTGCAGGCATGCTGCTGCCTGCCCTGTGACATCTGGGAAGAGGACAGAAAGGGTAAACTCATTGGCCCTCTGAAGTCCTATAAACCCTTCTAGAGGAGGACCTGCTCAAACACACCTCCTTCATGGAGCTGCCCTAGGAAGCTCACTCGGCAGAGCTAATCCCACCTGTCAGTGACAGGCACAGTGGAAAGAGGCTGAACTTGGAGTAGGGATAGGGACCAGAAGTCCAAATCTGAATCTGAATTAGCATCCTGTGTGACCTTGAATGCATTCCTCAACTCTCTAGACATGGATTATCTTCATGTTCAAGGTGATGATTGTTTCGAGGCTTAAGTAAGGAAAAATAAATATAGAATATAGAACAATATATTGTTGGCCCCCCAAAATGCGAGCTAAATAAAAGAATGGATGACCCTCGGTCTCAAGACCAGTAAAGAGCTCAGCTTTGGGGCAAGCTGGCGGGGGCTTCAGTAAGCTGCGGTTTTCAACTGGCTAAACCCGGCATACCTGTTGACCCTCCATGGAAGAAATGGGGAAGAATCTCCCTGAGGCCTGGGGCTTGCCTGGGGGGTGAGTGTGGGTAGGGAAAAGAGGAAAAGGAAAATCCCAAAGCTCATCACCAAAACAATTGAAAAATTAACAAACAAACAAAAAAATGTCTCTGCTTAATATCCTTCAATGGTCCCCACTTGTCCAGATCAGAATTCCTCAGCCAGCATCCGAGGCTCCCCCACAGCTTGACCCAGTCTGACTCCGCACTGTGATTTCCTTCTCTCCTCACTCTGTGCCTCACCTCCTCGGACCTGGTCTGCTCATCGGTACCTTGATAGGCCTCGCACACCTTGTCTCTTCCATTTCGTCTGTGCTCAAAAATGAAGCCTCGAGTCTCTGTGGTTTTTTCTCATCCTCACTCAGGCCCACAGGAGTCTCCCCCTTCCCCAAGATAACATCTGCTGCTCCACTCATTTTGAGTCTTTTTAGTGTCATTTTTCAAATATCAAGATGAGTCTATGCAACTAGACTACAAGCTCCATGGGGACAAGGATGCGTGTGTGCTCATATTTGCATTTATCTATGAATATTTATATATTCAAGAATGTTAATCTATCTATCCATATCTATGCGTATATTCATATCTATATCCAGATAGATATATTCATATCTATAGGCAGAAGATATAGAGATGAGAGAGAGAGAGAGAGAATGGCCATGGGAACGACTTCTCTCCTCCCGTGTGCATGCCCCTTTAAATGACACTTTGCTCCATCCCTCAAGACATGGAGTCCCATAGATATGGACAATGGACTAGTGGTTACCAGAGGGGAAGGGAGAGATAGGAGGGGAAATTTTTAAAAATAAATGTTAAAAAAATAAAATAAACCTCTGGGAAAAAATAAACAAACAAACAAACAAACAAACAAATAAATAAATCTCTGGGAGGAAAAAAATGGAGCCCATGTCTCCCCTCCTTGACTCTTGACTGGCCCTGAACTTGCTTTGACAACCAGACAGGATAACGAGAACGTGGCAGATTTGACATGGTGTGGCTTTCTAGTCTAGGTCTCAAAAGCAACTACAGCTTTCTTTCTGGCTCTCTTAGTTTAGAATGCTGCCACTGCCTTCTTGAGCAGGAGACATCATGAGGAGAGAGAGGCCTGGGTGACAGCCAGCACAACCAGCAGACGTGGGAGTGAGGTCATCTTAAACCGCCCAAACCTAGCTGAGCTACCATGTGACTGCAACCTATTAGTGACCCCTGGAGAAAGTACCAAGCCTGGCCCCATCTATTAGTCATCCATTTTCTGTCTGGATCTTCTTCCAGAGCCAAACCTAGTGCAAATTGTTGATGCACAGACTCGTGAGAAAATAGAATTTTTTTTCAAGCTACCAAGTTTTGCGATGGTCTTGGTACAAAGCAAAAATTGTATGTGTATGTGTGTTGTGTGTCTATGTGAATGATTGAATGCTACATACGTATTAGCATCAGAATTAAAGTGAATAAATGAACGAATGGTTAATATGCTCCACTTCTAGAGTTTGCCTCTTGAATCCATCGGAATAAAATTTGTTTGGTGGAGCTGACTTTACCTCTCTCTCTTTTCTCTCAGCAAGAGAAAAAAGTAACCAGGATTTGAAAGAAATTTACCTAGTTCTTAGGAATGTCAAGGATGTAGAGGAAGGGCCCATCCCACTGGTTTTGCTTTGATACACAAAAGGCTTTGCAGTGTGGTGTCAGGGACGTGAACGAGAAGCCAGGCGATGGCTGAGCCTCAGAAATAGCTATGGGAAAAGATGACTTTTCATCTTGGCATAAGTCTGATTGGAATGTGCAAGGAACAAATCTTGTCTGCTTTCTCTGCTCTCCACCTATTGCCACTACTCTTGTGATGATGATAATGGCAGCCTCTATGGAAAGTCTATCTTCCCAGCCACCTTGCCCTGGAGACATTATTCATCTCATTTTAATTTGAAGAAATTAAAGTTCAGAGTGGTGAGGTAATTTACCCTATGTCATATAATTAGGAAGTTGAAAGCCAAGAAATAAACCCAAATTATCTGATTCCAAAACTCACTCTCTCCTTCCCCATATCATAGTTTCTAGTACCTTCTGGTAGACTTCTATTTACTGCCCAGGTCATCTTCCAGTGCCAAGAGAGGAGAAGGACTTTGCACAAAACACACTCAACACCCAGTTCATAGGGCCATTAGGAAAACTGAGCTGGCTATGAGCAGCTAGCTATCTTGATATGGCTATCGTATATCCACTTTGTATAGAACCTGGTTGGATTGTCTTCATCCCAAATTCTATCCCTCTAAAACATTAACATGTATAATTCCAGTGGATAAAGATACATAAATGGCTGCAGGAGCTTGGAGCCCTGTTTGAAGCTTCATAAGATGTGGCTTCGGTCCCTCCTGCCAAACCAAAAGCAGTCAGAGGATCGCTACATATTGGGCCCATGTACAAGGAAATATAGAACGTGACCCCCAGCCCAAAGGACCTTAACCTCTGGTCAACATAACAATACACAAACATATAAACTGAGCTTTGTGGTACCAATTTACAGTGCAATAATGAGAAGAGAAAGATTGTCAAGGGCTGGAGGGGAAAGAGAAGGTTTCATGAGACAAAAGGAATCTGAGCTGAGCCTTGAAGAAAAAGGGGTTTGAACCAGAAAAGAAGGAAGGGCCCTCTTAGCTGTGGGAACAGCATGAGCATGAGCAGAAGCCTGGATGGGAGGAATGACCAGGCTTATGTGGGGGACGGTGAGAAGATAAGGCTCTATGGGGCCTGGGACCTGGGAGAGCAGATGGCGAATGGCCCCAGAGTGGGCGGGAAAGCCAGAGGTCAGCGAAAGGGAGACATTTGGCTCCCAGACCCCATCCGCCCGTCCATCTCACTTTCCAGAAGACTGAGGCCTCCTTCAACACCACCTACACAAACCTACAGACAGACAGACATATGCATGTGTGCGTGCACGTGCACGCACACACACACGCACACCCTACTGTGTGTTTGTTCCTGTCAGAAACCAGCCTGTGAGATTGTGTGGATTCCAGAAGAGGGTGGGGAGAGCTAAGATAGCAGATTGTCGAAGCTCTAATTACATATCTCTGAGGTGGAAATTTAGTAAAACCACAGACTTGGAACAACATAAAAGTGCATAAAACAGCCTCATCCGTTCATTATGCAAAGGAATTGCTCATTTATGGAGTTTGGATTACAGTAGAGTTTATAAAGCAAAAAGATAGCGCTTTATGGAATCCCATGAGCACCCACACATTCTCATCAGGAAGAGCACACCTGTTGGATGTAGCCTCACCATTGCAGGTGGTAGGTCCCCCACTCACCAAGGAATTGTCTCACAGTGTCACCCACCTCCAGATGAGACAAGAAAGGACAAGGGCCAAGAGAAGTTTGCTAAGAGAACAACCACCTAGAACAATTCTGAGATCACAGGGAGAGTGGTTCACTAAAGAACCAGTTGTTATAAGAAAAAATAATATAAAAATTGTCATACTGGAGGCAAAGGACTTAGAAAAGGGAGATGATACGCAGTCACTGCCTGGTGCACTAACAGAGCCATCTATCTGTGATTCAAGGAATCCCCTGAAACCTGAATCCCCCAATTTTAAAAAAATCTTGACTCTAACCTTAGTTTTTCTGCATTTTATTATCTACTTGCCTTTTCCTTTACATTAAAATTGCTTTGGGGAATGATTAAGTCACAAAAAGAGCATTTCACAAAGTAGTTCTTGTGGAACACTAGTTTACAAGAAAAAAAAAAGTTTGGTGGTTATATATGTACATTTGGAAAAGTTCAAATTAAATTCACACCCCACCCCATTAAAGAGTTAAAGGCTCTGAGAAGTCTTGCAATAAAGAAATTTAAATTTGTTTCACTTGAGCTCTGCATTTCTAAAATTTAAGAAAATAATCAAAAAATCTGGGCTTTGTTTGTTTGTTTTTGTTTTTATTTACAAAACATCAATTATCATCTTGAGGAACAACTGTTTTATAAAACGTTTGGAAAAGAATGACCTCTTTAGCTGGTTTTTCAGTTTCTGTCATTGGATGTAAATTTGAAAATTGTTCAGTGATGTGTCAACATTTATTGCTTGATCCTTTCGTTTTTGTGCAGCCTGGCCAAGCTCCGTCCTAACACTTACACATAGAGTTGTATTACTTACTCATAAAGAGATTTGATTGTCAGATTTCTGTGTGGAATCAGGGGACCCTTGAACAACAGGTTCTCTGGAACTTAAAAAGTCACGTCCTGGTCCCCAAGAGGGAAAGGGAATCAGAGTGCTCTGGTCGGGGACACTCAGCCACACCTGGGTACTGAAGGGAAGACAAATTAGAGTGTCCTGTTTATGTATATTAAAAAAACAATAGTGACACCGGAAAAAGCCAAAAGCCCCTCAACAGGTAAATGGATAAATAAACTGTGGTATATCTGTACAACGGACTACTCCCCATCAATCAAAGCAGATAAACTATGATGGAGACAACACGAATGAATCTCAGCATCATCATGCTGAGTAAAGAAGAGTACACACTGTATGATTAATTCATATAAAACTCCGGGAAATGCAGACTAATCTATAATGACAGAAAGCAGATCCGTGGTGGCCCAAGGACGAGAGTAGAAGAATAGCAAAGGGGTCCCAGGAAATCAGGGATGGGAGATGGAAATATTTGGTATCTTAATTGCGGTGGTGGTTTCATGGGTTTATACATATGTCAAAAGGCATTAAACTATATGCCTATGTGTGGTTTATTGCATATAAACAATATCTCAAAAGAGTTGCAAAACAAATGAAATAAAATAAATAAAACTTAAAATTCTCCAGGAAAAAAAAATTAAAAAGATGAACAATCTATACCCGGGTTGCCTCTGATGAATGCTTCTGGTCACCAGTGATTTTTAGATAATCAAAGTTGTGAATGACAGACATCATCATAAATGACAGATAATCAAGTAAGTGAATGAATGAGTTCAGGATGTTGGTGGCCTCCATTTGTAGATGTTGCCTGCTAGATGCCTTTATAGACCAAGTAGGAAAAGAGTTTTTCATTATTTCTAAAGTAAAAAGGTGAGAAAGTTCCTTCTTTATCTGGCCTTTTATGATTCTTTGATTTTTTTTTTTCTTCTCTGAGAATGGCACTGTCAGGGCTCTGATAGGTGGATATGAGCTGAGGAAGAGGAGAGAGAGAGATGGGGACAAAAAGAAGAAATGGTCACATCAAATGTCTTCATAGTCACTTCACCCCTGGAATGGTCTTTGACAAGCCATGTGACCTTGAGCAAATTCCCAGCTCAAAACCTCCTCTGCAAATTAGAGTTATTAGTAACTACCACACAGTTGTTCTCAAAAGGAAATGAGAAAAATATGCGTTAGAATTCCCAGAGCAATACCCAACATAGATTGCTCTGGGAATTAAAGGCAACGTCTCAATTTCTTCCCCACCTTCCAGAGACAAATAGCCTCGGAAGCATGTTGCTAAGAGGAAGTCTGTAAGTCCCCTGGCAAATACAGGTCCATGGTTTCCCAGATCCTCAGAATGGATTCCGTGGCAGACCTAAGCCCTCCTTAAGCCAAGAGGCTCCTAGATCTCCATCTTTGCATAACAGATCCACTTAAAGCATGTTCCCCTTGTGACCCATTGCCTCTGGGAGTGACCTCACAATGGAGCAGAGCCTTTCTCCCCAAGTCCTGGGGTCTTTCCTTCCAGTCCACTCTTCCAGACTCTACAGGGCTACTTTGGGCATTTTGAACCTCTGCTTGCCCACCACCCCCACTCCATCTTCAACCTTGCTTCCTTTCCCTCCTTCTCCTCCTTGATTCTTAAGGGACAGACCAGCTCTATGGTATCTGAGAGATCAGGATAGTGGAAACGGGTAGGTGATGTCAAATGAGGGGACAGGGCTTTGTGTGTCCCAATAAGTCAAGACTATTAAAGCCAGAAGACTCCTCAGAGTGTGTATTCATGTCCTGCGGCAACAAAGTGCGACAAACTAGGTGGCTTAAAATAATAAGAACGTATTCTTTTACAGCTCTGGAGTCTGACCTCAAGATGTCAGAGGGCCCTGTTCTCTCCGAAGGTCTAGGGAGGAGCCTTCCTCGCCTCCTCCAGCTTCTGGTGTTTCTGGCAATCCTTGGCATTTCTTGGCTGTGGATGCATCGTTCTAATCTCTGCTTCCACCATCGCATGCCACTGTCCCTGCACATCTTTCTGTCCCTGAGTTTCCATGCCTTTTCTTCATACCCCAGTCCTGTTGTATTAGGGCTCATTCTACTTCAGGATAAACTCAGCTGAATTACAGGATAAACTCAACTGAATTACAAAGACCCTATTTCTAAATAAAGTCACATTCTGCAATCTGGGCGGACCTTCATTTTGGGGGAAGTCTATTCAACCCAATAGAGCAAGCAAGGGTCCCCAACCCCCGGGCTGGTACCAGTCCATGGCCTGTTGGGAACTGGGCTGCAAAGAAGGAGGTGAGCAGCGGGCTAGCAAGCGAAGCTTTGTCTGTGTTTGCAGCCGCTCCCCAGCGCTAGCATCACCGCCTCAGCTCCACCTCAGATCATCAGGCATTAGATTCTCGTAGGAGCACCGGTCCCTGGTGCCAGAAAGGGTGGGGACCGCTGCATAGGGTCCTTGATGTCCAACTCACTTGAAGAAAGTGAATCCTAGTGATTAAAGTGACTAGGTCTCAATTGTATGGTCACTTAATGGCAGAGCTAAGACAAGTTCAGGCCTTCTGCTCCATATCCAGGGTGACTTCTAAGGCACCAATATGTCTCCAAAGAGCACCAATTTGGCTCCGAGCTGAGGGTAGGGAAAAGGGATGACTTTGTTTCTGGAAGATTCCTGTGCTGAACTAGGCTTTTCGTAATAATGCCCACTAGAAACTGGGTTTTAGGGTTTTGATCTCTAACCTCTGTGACAATAGTTAACATACTCAAAAAGCTTACTATGGGCCAGCCACTGTTCTTAACACTTGAGCGTGTGTTAACTCCTTTAGTCCTCCCAACAGGTGGGGTCTGTCTGGATCCCAAGCTCACAAACTTCCTGTAGCACCAGGCTGCCCCAGTGAGAACTCAGAGTAAAAATGGCACTTTAGGTAATCCCCCACCCTCACCGAATGCCTATGAGTAATTTAAAGCTCAGTGGAATTTGAAAATGTCCACCTAGGCTGAGAATGGGGTAACCACAAAGGACAGTTGTCTATCCAAAAGCCAGTTGCTGGCCAATTAGCTGGGAACCTCCCAAAGCCGAATCTTTGGATATGTTCACAGATTGAGACAAGGACAGTCAATTAAGCTCATTCCAGCTGACGGCTGTGGTTTCCGGCCAGGAGATCCAACAGATGTGCCTCGGCAGCCTGTGCCCATCAGGGTGCAGATGTGGGACAAATGTCTCTGGCATGCTGTGCTGAGACAGGGAGGGGCAGAGAGGAGGAAGGCAGCTCGGGCCATCCGTGCAAACGGCTCAGATTTTAAGAACTGCTGGTTGGAACCCAGCGGCCCTGGCTCTCCACTCATTACATGCTGGGGGACTGTGGGCAGTAATTAACGATTACCCAATGGCATCAATTAAAGCCGAGGAAAGGGCTCAGTGGGACACACTGACTCTCAGAGAGGGCTTACAGAAGGAGGGGAGGGCCATCTCCTCCTGGGCCCGTGGAGACAGAAAGTGCTTGGGGATGCCATGGGGAACAAAAAAAGAAATGGACTTTTTTTTTTTTTTTTTGCCCTTGCCACTCCCTTGGTAATGATAGTTCTTACTGAAGGAAAAGTAGATGTGAAGGATTCAGGCTGTGAGAGGATTTATTTTGAGGTCACACGCTGGGTTGCTGGACCAGGTTTTCAGAGGAGTCTGAACAGACTGCTATTTGTGTCTACTTGGCACATTCAGAGAACAGACGTGTTCCTCTCATTTGCAAGGAGACTAAGGAAGCAGCAAAGGGCACAAACCCAGAATCTTGGGACCTGCGGCCCCCTGATGCTCCAACACTGCTTTGCTGTGTGACTTTGGATAGACCCTTTAACCCCACTGTGTCTGAGATCTCTCATTTCTCAAGTGAGGATAACGACACATGTTCTATCCTTCTCCATGAGCTATTGTGAGACTCAAATAGGACAGATACACAGAAGCGTTCTGAAAAGCACTATTTCAGCAGCAGGGACAGAAAGTACTGATGACTAAGAGCCAAGGGGAGCCGCTCAGCCTCCGACTAATCAGCCTCGGGAAACTGGGAAAGTCATCATAAAACTCTAATAGCTCACTATGGCCTTGAGTCATGGAGCTTTTTGCACATCTACCCGAAGCGATGGACCCGAGAGGCCCCAGAAAAATGCCCAAGGAAGCAATAATGTTTGCACATGGCCTCAGAAGCTCCTGGCCTCCCTAGGCCTATTTGTGGGCTGCCAGCAAGTCCCTAGACTCCCAGATTGCAAGTGCCTGCCCCAGGAACAGGAGTACGATAGCAGTGGCCTGATCTTGGCAATACACCTTGAGAAAGAACGCCTCAGTGTCAATGGGGACCATTCCAGGCAGACCGAAAGTGAGGAGACACATTACTTCTTATGTTCATCAGGATCTTTGTAAAAGAACTACTGCCCGTGCTCTATTTTTCAAGCAGGGTTTAGGGGTAACCTACGACACTCTCTTGAATGTCTTCTAAGCTGCAGCCCGTCCTCCAGTTTATCCTTCCATATGTCCCCTTCTACTTCTTGTCTTTCAGAAATTCATCAGAGTCTCTGAGCACAGAGAGCCGCCCTGCTGTTCTCAGCATAATCATGGATTGATTTCCTTTTTATATCTTTGCTGCCATTTCAATAGGATTTGGGGAGATGGGGAGGCAAACATGTGAACTCAGCCTTGAGCCAGACGCTTCTCATTTCTTTTAGATTATGTAAATCTCCACCTGCTCCACCCAGAGAAGGCCAGATGGGAGGCACCGCCTTGGTTTGCTTTTACGGTGTCATGTGAGACCATCTAGCTCCTTGTCCCTCAGTAGCCCCTGAGTGCCAGCATCCACTCACAGCACCATCCCAGCCATCCTGAGCCAGGGCGAGGCAGGGGCATGACAGCAGCAACCAGGTGTCAGTTGATGCACCTTGAGCAAGAATGTCTCAGCGTCACGGGGACCATTCGGTGAGCATGTCCCCCTGTGGCTGAGATGACTGGTTTGCTCTCCTGGGAGACCGTGTGGTCTCTGCTCTTTGGGCAGGGGTGAGCACTCATCCTATGTCCAGGTGTGTGCGCTTGCTCCCGCGAGCCAGCACAGCTGGAGGTCAAGAAAGCTCAGTGGAATTTGAAAATGTCCACCTAGGCTGAGAATGGGGTAACCTCTCTGGAGGTTCACGCTAGCTGCATGACATCGAACAAATTTCCTAACCTTTCTGTGCCTCCGCATCATCCACTCTAAAATAGAGAAAATATTAATACTTCATATGGCCGATATGAAAATTAAATGAGTTAATACATACGCAGTGCTTAGAACAATGTCTGGTAAGCATAGCAAGCATCTAATAAATGCAAGTTATTTGAGGATGGGGATAAAGGAGTAGTATAGACTGAATGTGTGTCCCTTTAAAGTTCATATGTTGAATCCCTGACCCCCAATGTAATGGAGATTGGAAGGAAAGGCCTTTGGGAGATAATTAGGTCTAAATGAGGGCATGAGGGTGGAGCCCCATGATGGGATTGGTGTCCTTATAAAAGGAAGACATACCAGAGGTCTCTCTCTCCACCACGTGAGGACACGATGAACAGGCAGCCATCTGCAGGCTGAGAAGAGAGCCCGCATTAGGCACAGAATTTACAGGTATCTTGATCCCAGACTCCCAGACTTCAGAACTGCTAGAAATAAAAGTCTGTTGTTTAAGCTCCTCAGTCTGTAGTATTTTGTTATAGCAGCCCAAGGTGACTAATACAGGGGGTATATTAGAGTTCTCCAAAGAAACAGAACCAATAGGATATGTATGTGCATATATATTAAGGCACTGGCTTGTGTGGTTATGGGGCTGGCAAGTCTGAATTCTGCAGGGTAGGCCAGCAGGCTAGAGACCCAGAGAAGAGCTGATATTGCAGCTTGAGTCTGAAAGTAGTCTGGAGGCAGGATTCCCTCTTCCTCAGAGGACCTCGGTCTGTTTTCTCTTAAGATCTTCGACTGATTGGATGAGGCCCATCGCGCTATGGAGGGTAATATGCTTTATTCAAAGTCTAATGATTTCAGTGTTACTCTCATCTGAAAACTACCTGCACAGCAACATCTAGACTGATATTTGACTGACCACCTAGTCAGTTACTCTCATCTGAAAACTACCTGCACAGCAACATCTAGACTGATATTTGACTGACCACCTAGTCACTGTGGCCTCACCAGGTTAACACATATTGACATGCAGAATTAACCATTACTGGGATGACTGAAGGTGACCAGTGTACAGGTTCACATGTGCACATTCAAGTGCATGCACTTCCTCAATGGCAGACTTGACACATACCACATACTTAAAATGCCACAAAGGCCAACACCGTCTCTGAAGCTGGGTGCTCCCGAGTCTAGATTCACTGAAGGTAATTGCAGAGGGCTATGCAAGCCCATGTCATTATCACCCTTTGAGCAGCAGCTCTCATAAATACCTTCTTTTGGGACAAGTGCAGACTTGGGGCCCTGATCCTTGAACAGGGTCCAGGAGGTGGCGCCTCAGGCCTCCACCATCCTACTAATGATGCTTTCCATTTGGTCTGCATGGTCACTGGGGGAAAGGGTGGTGGGATTATCACGCCCGTTCCTCAGAGGTATGTTTCAAACTAGAAGCTACACAGCTAGTAAGGATAGAGTCTGGACTAGACCTTGACTCTTTGGTCCCTATTTCAGGGCACTTTCTTACTAGGTCTAAGTGTCCTTCAAGCCCACAAACAGGGTCAACCTGTCATGTCAGTGGGAGGGGACCAAAGGGATTAAGAGGAAGCAGAAAAAGTTAATATTATTATCTCAAGCCAGTTTACTCATCTGAGCCTCAGTTTTTTCATATGTAAAATAACACAAGCTATAGGTTCCTAAAGAAGAGAAATCTTATCTTTTTCCTCCTAATCTATCCCCTGCCCAGGCTGTGATATAGTGAGCATTTAGTAAATGCTTGTTGAACTGAGTGGACAGTGAGGGGACTGTATTAGTTTGCTAGGGTTACCGTAACAAAGTACCATAGATTGGGTGCCTTAAACAACAGAAATTATTTTCTCACAATTCTGGAGGCTGAAAGTCCAAGATCAAGGTGTCAGCAGGGTTGGTTTCTTCTGAGGCTTCTCTTCTTGGCTTGTAGATGGCTTGAAGACATCTCCCTGTGTCTTCCGTCTATGCATGTCTGTGTTCTAATTTCCTCTTCTTACAAGGACACCAGCCATACCAGATTTGGGGCCCACACTAACGACCTCATTTTAACTTAATGACCTGATTAGTTCCTATCTCAAAATATAGTCATCCTCTGAGGTGCTACTGGGGGTTACGCCTTCATCATATAAGTGGGGGTGGGTGGGTAGGGGGAGAGACATAAATCAGCTCAAACCAGGGACTTGTTAGTCTCTAGAGTTGTTCCAGCTCTGACATTTGATTTCTCTAATGGCAAATCAGGAACTTTGGCTGTTGGGCCTTCCTCCCTCTAATGAACAGTTATGGGTAGAAATGAGCACATTAAACTCAACAATAAAATAACAGAGAACCCAATTAAAAAATGGGCAAAAGTCTTTAACAGACACCTCATCAAAGAAGGTATATAAATGGCTAATAAACAAATGAAAATATGCTCCACATCATGTGTCATCAAGGAAATGCAAATGAAAACAACAGTGAGCTATCACCACCAGCCCTGTTAAAATGGCCAAAATCTGGAAACCTGACAGCACCAAATGCTGGCGAAGATATGGAGCAACAGGAACTCCCATTCATGCTGGTGGGAATGCAAAATGGTGCGGCCACTTTGGAAGACAGTTTGGCAGTTTCTTACAAAACTAAACATATTCTTATAGTATGATCCAGCCATCATGCTCCTGGGTATTTACCCAAAGGAGCTGAAAATATATGTCCACACAAAAACTTGCAAACGAATGTTTATAGCGACTCTATGCATAATCAACTAAACTTGGAAGCAGCCAAGATGCCCTTCAGTAGGTGAACTGATAAACTGTGATGCATCCAGATAATAAAATGTTATTTGATGCTCAAAAAGAAATAAGCTATCAAGCCATGAAAAGACATGGAGGAACCTCAAATGCATATTATTAAGTGAAAGAAGCCAATCTGAAAAGTCTACATACTATATGATTCCAACTCTATGACATCTGGAAAAGGCAAAGCTATGGAGACAGTAGAAAGATCAGTGGTTGCCAAAGGATGGAGGGGGGTAAATAGATGGAGCACAGAGGATTTTTAAGACAGTGAAGAGACTCTGTATGATACTGCAATGATGGATACATGTCGTCACACATTTGTCTAAAGCCATAGAATGTACAATACCAAGAGGGAACCCTCAGTTAACTATGTACTTTTGGTGATTACTCTGTCAGTACAGGTTCATCAATTGTAACAAATGCACCATTCTTTAATCCTTTTACTGTTTATACCATTGTCGCATTTAAATTGGCAAAACTGTTCCCATGACAAATGAGACAGAGATGTGTCATGCAAAGAAAAATAAGTGAAGGTTTTCATAAAGCTTGAGAAGTATCACAGTAACACCAGGATGGCAGCGGCAGTCCCAGACACGAGCGTCAAGTCGTGAGAGTTGACGTTGGGGGAGGCTGTGCATGGGTGAGGACAGGCGGTGGGTGGGAAATCTCTGTTCCTTTCTCTTAAAAGTGTTTTTTTAAAATAAAGTCTTTACTAATAATTTTTAAAAGGTAACACCATATTGTTTATATAAGAAGCCTGGAAATGGTCAAAATCAGGGGGGAAAGATTAGTGTGTAGTTCAATGACGTTTTGCCTCCAGCAAAAAAAACTAATTGCCTGGTGTCAACCAGCCAAACAAAGCATCGGGCTTTGAAAATACTGAGGGGGAAACTGATCGGCATAATTTATTATTATCATTATTACTAAGCAAGCACCACCATTTAAGGCATTTAGATAATTTAAAGCCCTCTAAAACAATGTATTTGGAAGCTTATCAGTTGTCAAATACAACTGTATTCCGTTTTTTAAAAATGAGCATGTCAGGGCACTGTAGATACGTGTTGGCATCTATCTCTAGACGTGGTTGGATTGGGGCCTGGGTGTCTTGACTAGGTGATACATCCATGCTGTGGACACACGTTAGCAATAACAGGGTGTGACTATCAGTGCATGTAACCACCTGGATGAATCTTCAAGGAATACGCTGTTTCCGACCAGTGGTTATCACAGCCAGGACTAAGCACTGTCTAATTTGATGCAGACACAACTGTACTGGTGATGTGATATTTCTTAGCAATCAAATGAATATATCGTCTGCTTCTTTATTTTAAATAGAAAATTGTTTTCTAAAACTAAAATGTCTTGAATGGTCCAACTAATATACTGAGAGGAGCTGACAGCAAAGTACTTGCCGGATGATTCCATTTACTTAATGTCTAGAAAAGGATAATAAATCTAGAGGAAAAGCAGACATGTGGTTGTCTGGGCAGGTGGTGCAGGGAGAGGCCAGCAGGCAGATCACAGGGGCACGAGGACGCTTTCAGAGGTGATGGACTTGGTCGCTATCCTCACTGTGGTGATGATTTCACAGGTGGATACATTTGTCAAAACTAATCAAGGAGTACACTTTAAATGTGCGGTTTACTGTATGTCAATTAGACCTCATAAAGCTGTTCCAAAGGAGCAGCTGGAGCCACGTCAACATATTTATCAGAGTAAAGCACTTTACAACTTCAAGATCTGCAGAGGAGAATACCAAGAAGATGAGAGATAACTCCCCTATAGATTCCTAAGAGGTTCCAGGTACCCAGAAAGCAGAGGTGAGGGGGAGGTGGTGGAAACAAGATGAGCAGAGGAAAGTCTGTGGACACAGAGCACCGGGACCCAGGTCCCTATCCCACCCCATCCCCAGTGGCATCTGCTCCTTCAGGATTGGGCTAAGGACAGGAGGACCCAGACAGAAGTCCCCGAAGGCCAGACTCGGGTATCCTACCTGAAGAAAGTCCATGAGAATGATCTTCGAAGCTGGGTAAAACTGGATTGTTCATCTGTATAGAACATCGGATTTCTTTAAGTAGTTTGACAAAAGGCGGCCCAGAGGACCCCAGGGAAGCCTGCCCGAGAGTCTCTCCAGAACTCCCTGTAAGGAGGACAGGGCTCCCTCCCAGGCCCTGCCGTAAGTACCGGCCATGTGTCATCTGGACCTCCCCTCCAACATACACTGTCATTTCCTCTGCACATTGTCAAACAGCTGCTCGAGGCACAGAGGGGGCAGGAGCAGGGCCCCTAAGCCAGCCCATCTAGTTCAAACGCAGGCTCCAGCCTTGACGGAGAGCAAGCTGCTCAACCTGCGTGCTCTCTGTGCTATCTACAGCAGGGACAATGACAGCACCGGGCTGCAGGACGCCAGTGGTGTCAGTGCTTCGAGTGTTGTCTGCACGTGGAGGGGTCCACAGCGGTCGGCATTTTCCTCTCATTCAGGGGAGTTCCCACGAAGACATCTTTTATACTCCTTTTCCTCTTCACGCTGGCTTCACTGCCTGTTCTCTTTTGGGTGTTCAGACTAGGGGTTTCTCTGTGTCTGTCCCAGGTCACCACCAGCTTCTGAGTTTTAGTCCCTGCTCCTGCACCCCTCCTGAACTCCATGGAAACAGCTTCCCAAGGAACCGGCCACAGATCTTCCAGGAACTTGACTTTCCTCTCTGTTTTGTGCCCCTTCCCCAACCCCTTGGCATCCCCTCCCATCCATGGCCCCCTCCAAGGAAGCCAGGCACAGTCTGTGACCCCAGACTGGCCTGGTGAACCAGGTGGCAAGAGGAGAAGGAGGAGACCACTTCAAAGGCCCTCGCAGCTACCCAGGCAGGACAAGGCCAATCATTCATTCCTTTTCCTGCACTCAGCAGGGATCGTGGGCCCCGACTCTGTGTCGGAGGTGAAGGCCAGGCCCAGACCATCTGCAATGGCTGCTCTGATGCCCCTTTACCACTGGCAGCCTCGCAAGCTCCTGAAGGCGGGAGGGGTGTTTGATCCAGGCCTCGAACCCTCAGGATCAGCACCATTAAGCAAACGACCAAGATGAAGCCAGAAAGAGGGCTGACAATCATGCAATGCCCTCCTTCAAGAAAGGGAAGCGAGGGCTAAATATGGGATTTCTCCCTTTCTCTGCTTCCCAGAGTGAAAATAAACAGAACAGGTTGTTGTTGTTCTTAATTAAACTCTCTAACTTTAGACCTGCTTCTCTGAGCTCCTTATCTGGGAAACAGTAGACTAGAGACTATATAAGAAGGAAAATATTCTGTCAAAGGGAGGATGCCAGCTTTTGATTATTCAGCTCACATCTTCAACGACTTACTATGGCTTTAAAACAATATTTCATTGGCTCCTCATGAACTCTATAAAGGCTGATTACAAGCACGAGTTTATTTATCACCACGGCTGATACGAGGGACAGAGCCGGGATGTGAAGCCAGACCTGGGACCCAGAGCCCAGACTTCCTGGATACGGCTTCTGTGTTTTTCCAAGGCCAGCCAGAGGCCTCCACCCCCCACCCCAGTCCAGGCACTGGCTCCCCAGCCCCTGTCTCCTCAAATGCATCACATCTGGTCTCTGTGAAATAACCCTACCCTACCCTTAACAGAAGTCTCCATCCATCTCTTAGAGTTACCAACTCATCTAGTGTCCCCACCAAATAATCTCTCTTGTTCAAGAAAATTTATCAAGCTAAAAACCCCCATAAATTCTTAATGCTTTTAAATGAATCCATTATTTTAATAATCACCACAGCATCTATGCACATTTGAAAAACAATTTCACAGGGAACCATACTTATTCACTCTGACTAAAACACTCCCTCTGCCCATGAATCAGAAAAACCCCTAAATAATTCACCTCCAAGTCCCCAGGGTTCACACTGGCTGAGGATGCTGCTTTCCATCCCATAATCTCTCCCACCTGCTGAGCCAGCAGAGCGAGCTTGGATGGTCCCTTTGGCTGTCTTTTTTTTTTTTTTTCTGGTTTATTACAAGACAGAATTCTGCCCCCAGCAGGTCATGCTGTGCCACCTCCCCTGACAGGGCTTCAGGCCCAAACTTATTCTGAGCATCTCTTCTCTTCATAACAACAAATAACACAACAGCACACTTACTGATATTAACTCATTTCATCCTCAGATGACTGCCATTTTCCTCCAAATACTGAGGCTCAGAGAGATTTAAGCAACTTGTTTAAGGTTGCTGAGCTTGTGAGTGGGAAAGCAAGATGCAAACCCAGGTGTGATTTGCTCTCTGCCCTACAGTGGCCCCGTCCCCATTTTCCTGTCACCTCCCTTACAGCCATGAGATAGGAGTCTCCTGAAAGCTCAGAACGGATGGCAGGGTTTGGTTGCACAGGCTGAAGTCCCATGTACCTGCCCTCCCTGTCCACACGGCCTCGCTCTCCAGCCAATTTAGTTTCCAAGGCCCTACGCCAGTGTGAAGAGACAACTCTGTTAGTGATAGGGACTGTTCTGCTCTCCGCTTCCTGTCCCAAGAGGCTTCAGGAGGCACAAGAGCAGCCTTTGTGTGTTGGGAATGACAGCCGTAGCAGGCAAAGGCTCAAAGGAGCAACCTCGGGAGGGGAGCAGCTCCAAAGGGCATTCTGGCCAGCTCAGCCCAGAGTTTTCTGGATCGTATGCTATGAAGGGCTCCCCTAAAACCTTGGCCAGGACTCACAGGGCCTGAGGAAGTGTTTCCTCCGCTCTCTCTGGGTACTGTCTTCCCCTCTAGGAAATCCTTTCCAAAGGACCCTCTCACCTGCTGCTGATATGATATGCCACCTATGTCCAACAGGGGTCCAGCATCCCAGGCCAGTCTACCTCCAAGGACTCCTCCCCACCTCCCTGCCCCCACAAAGATCTCAGCAGTGGAACCGTCTGCCACACTTTGGCATTAATCCTGAGAACTCTCCAAATGCCCCAGGTTAATTGCCAAAGAAACAGCTCCCTAACAAAGGACTCTCTCTCCCCCACTACTCAATAGACTGAGGTTGAAATGAGTTTACACCTTGAGGCCCAAAAGCTGTGGCCCATCTGGTCCTTCTCCCTCCCCCTTCTACACTTAACAGTTTCAGGCAAGAGGTCGGCTGCTGGGCAGAGGCCTCTGGAGACCCCTTCCCAGATTATCCGCAATGAAAACCTACCCCATTCAAGGGCTGATGGGCCCATCTGTGCCTGAGCTTAGGGAATTATGCAAGCAGAGCCCCAGTACCTCCAGGGGCCTCCAAGCTGTGAGGAAGTTGCCAAGTGCAACCTCACCCCCCCTCTCCCTCCCCCAAAGCCAACCCTCTTCACCCAGACACCAAAAATAACCAGCAATTCTGCTGTCCCCCACCTGCCCAAACCCGAAAGTAAGCACTGAGCCGATCTGATTTCCTGCACTCCACACTGGGGAAAAGCAAACGCATTAGAGCAGGAAGGAAGCTTTTGGCCACTGATGCTACAGCTGCTGGTAATATCCAGACAACTCAGGCTTATGATGCAGGAGGGACGAAAAGGAAGGGTAAGGAACAGAAACGGGGAATGAGCTTCCAGTCCCCTCCTTGTACAAAAGGGGTGTCAGTGAATAGAGAGATCATGGAGCAGTAAAGAAGAATCCTGTGATTCCACGGACACGACTTCACCTTCCATAAAATTCTAGAGCAAAAGGAGATCCTACAGCTCCTTCAGTCCAAGCTTTTTATTTTAACAAGTGAGAAAACTGACCTTCAGAAACAGGGACGCCATGGTCACAGAGAGCTCACGGCAGACTCAGGACAAGAAACCACCTCTCCTACCCCCAGCCTGAGCGCCCCTCCCTCGTCTTCTGTTGTTCACAACACAAATCAATCACCCCTTTATTTCCATGCCTCGGTGTCCCTGTGTATAGATATTCTGCTGCGTGGAAGAGAAGGAGAAACAGCGGGACAAGAGCTGTGTGTGAAGAGCCGCCGTGGAGATGGCCGTTCATGAACTTCCCAGCCCTGAGAGCGCTCTCTCCCTCCTGCGACGAGGGACAGTGGAGTCCCCAGGTGTGATGGGGAGACCACGGGAGAAGAGCAGCTGGGCCCAGACCTCAGCGCTGACTTTTACTAGCTCAGCAGCCTTGTTGTAGAGCTCGACCCCTTTCGTCTCCTGATTCCATACGTAAAATATGTACAGAAAAGCCAACTTCAGCGGCATCGTAGAGTATGAGATATCTATATTTAAAATACTGCCTTGACAGCTATTAGTTGGACCTGTTCTTCAAGCTATGCTTATGATCGGAGAGGTGTCAAGAGTTCTCTATTATCCTACAGACCTGGACTTCTGATCTGCCCCAAACTAAGAGGAAGGCCAGTAGATGAAGGTAAATTACACAGATTCCTTGAGGTTAGGACCATCCCCAGGCGGTAAATTTGCTTCCCCTGGCTCTCTTCATGGATGAATGTAATGTGCCCTTTCTTGCCATGGTGCCCGTCCTCCCCGTGAAATGCTCTCCCTTCCACCGGTTTAAAGGTACCCATCCATAATCCCCCTCTCTGGAGTGAAGACCCTCCCCCAGAATACTCGAACCCTCATTGACATTCTCCTTCTTTAAACTTTCTCTGTGATTCAGCATCTCATTTTCTTTGATCTTGTCTTTTAACAAGAGCGTAAGTTCCTAGAGGGCAGAAATCACATCTTGTTTATTTTTAAATCTTGTTTGTGGTGGTCCGGTGCAAAGCCAAGAACGTGTATTAACTGAGTGTTCTCAGTTTGCGTATGAGCATTTTCCCACATTCCCTCGCCCTAATTCTTCTATTCTGGGTTCTTCTATACATAGGCAAAAAATATATATATGTATATATATAGCTCTAAAGAGGTGGGTCCAAAGAACTTACCCACTTCCTTGAAGATCTGAGGTTTCCATTGTTTATTCATTCTTCATCCATTAAGGAGATGAGAGTACCTATATCTGCCGAACAGAATTCATACTAGGGGAACTCTGGCCAGAGATGAACAAAAGCCTGGGAGACTCCATCAAACCTTGAGACAGAGACAGCAAATGCTATGGAGTCATTTATATCAATAATAAGTGCTAGATGCTTTTCACTCATTAATGATTCTAAAAGCTTTACCTATATTTACACATATAAACCTTATAACTGTCTTGTGAAGTAAGGGCTATCCTTATCCCCACTTTGGAGATAATGAAACTGAGGCATAGAGATATTAGGTCACTCGCCCAAGGTCGCCGCTAAACCTACAGAGTCAGAGGGCAGCCAGGCTGTCTGCTCAGAGCCTGTGTGCTGGAGCGTTCCACCGTGCTGCATCTCAGATCAGAGTCACCGGGCACCTGCAGGTGGAGGGACACAGGGAAGGGCATGACGTCACCGAGAGACTGCAGAGCGCTGGTAGCTGGAGCGATTAAAGAGTTAGAGCCGCTCTCCTCACCCCCGTGAACCCTCTCCTTAAAAGGACATCCTGAGCCCTCCTGTGAGCTGTCACTTGGAGCTCAGCTGACTCAGGGCTTCTGAGAGGCAGCCGGGCATTGCTGTCTGCCTGAGATTAGCCAGGCTCCCAACACAGGAGTCCTTGATCTCTCCAAAGCCACCCTTTCCATTTCTATGCAATTCTCTCCTGCTCTGATCTTGTAAAATCCCGCAAAGATCCCCCAGTTTCAGATCAGTCAGAGTCTGATTCCTCTGTCCTGTGTGTGGTAGCTATGCAAAGGGAGAAGTCCAACAAGGACATGAGAGATCATCAGAAGATGCTGGAACAGAGTAGACCCTCATAGCATTAATTTCTGAGAAAACTGGGGTTACATGCCTGGGGTCCACAACCCCTTGAGCAGGTAGGGAATCACCACTCTGGTGGGTATCCTTAAAGACAAGGAGAGAAGCTCAGAGTGATGTCTAAAGTAATGTTTGGTGCAGTTACTGTTGCGCTTGAATGTGGAGTAAAAACCACTGCTAACAATTATGGCTGAGTAATGGTGAGGCATGGGGCGGACCGGATCCAGCCACTGCAGGGCCCCAGACAAACTTCTATGCCAGTGGAGATTGCTGACGTTGCCCAAATCGACTTTCCGAGCAAGAGTTCCCAGAGAAACCTTCACCAGCCGTTGGTTCTATCATCAGTTGTGGAAAATCAGCACCTACTTCACATTGTCCAGAGACAATACAGGCCCAGAGAGAGCGTAAACCCAAGCCAGCCCCACGCCTGATGGCATGAGATCAGCCGACAGTATGAAAGAGCAGGCAAGTGGGGCTTTCTGAGGAAGATGTCAGTGGAAACGGAAGGAGCCAGTGACAGTCTCTCCATGCCAGCTTTCCCTGTGGGGTTTGACAGCTCCAGGTGCAGCTCACTGACGCGAATCGCCCACACGCAGCGGGGAGGGAGAAGGGTGGATCGCAAGGGGTAATGTTTACTCTGGGGGCACCACGTGGGCTGTTTTCGATGACCTCACCACCACTTCTCCGACTTCCTCTCCTACCAGTCTCCTCTGGCTCATTGTACTTCAGCCTCGCTAGGCTCCTTCTTGCTCCTCGAACACCCCGAGCGTGCCTCAGGGCCTTTACCCCCGCTGTTCTCTCTGTTTGGAGTAGTCTTCCACCAGATGTCGGAAAACCTCTTCCTCTGGTTTCTGCTCAAACATCACCTTATCGTATACCCTGGCACTGCTTATTTTCTCTAGCTACTCATCACCAGCCTCAGGGCCTTTACCCCCGCTGTTCTCTCTGTTTAGAGTAGTCTTCCACCAGATATCGGAAAACCTCTTCCTTTGGTTTCTGCTCAAACATCACCTTATCGGATAGGTGCCCTCCCCATGTACAGTCCACCCTTCCCCAGTAGCAGCACTCTCGTATACCCTGGCACTGCTTATTTTCTTTAGCTACTCATCACCATGTGTGAGAGAGAGAGACAGAGAGACAGAGAGACAGAGAGAGACAGAGAGAGACAGAGAGAGACAGAGAAAGACAGAGAGATCTATTTGGCCCTGACAGAACACAAGCCCCCTGAGAACAAGCTGTTTTGTTTCTTGTTTTATTTCTGTACCTAGAATAGTCCTCCCTTAGTTTCTAAATGATTTCCTTCTGAATCGGGCCTAGTGGCTTCCTTTTCTGTTGCTCATATTCTTTGTTGGTTTGTTGTCTGAAACCATAAATAAAATAGAGAAGGTAGTCTTTCTCACGGTCACGAGGCAATCACAGCCCTTGAACATAAGGCTTCACCTCTGTTCTTGCTGCCCCTGCGTGAATCCTTCACCCCGCCACGTACTTCTCTGGTTTATTCTCACCTCTGACCCTCGCTAACCCCAACCGGTGCTGTGTCCCCACTAAATATGAACTCCCTCCTGCTTATCTAAATTCCACTCAAACTTTCATACTACACTCTACGTGATCATTTTTTTCTCTGTTTGTTCACCGACTTCTCCATTCTCTGAGTCCTATGTCCCTCCCACATGGTTCAGCCCTAAAAGTTTAAAATGTGCCCTAGTCAGACTATAGCTCTTTGGGTACCGACAACGTGATTTCCACACCTTCTGCCTCCTCCTGGAATGAACACCATGCAGGGAGATAGTGCTTCTGTGCTGACCAATGTGTCAAAAAATAATAAAATTATAGGGCGTAGTGGAGCAGCATTTCTCTTGCTTGCCGATGTGGTTCCCGCTACCTCCATGCTGGTGTCCCTTACATCACTGAGCGAGATAAGGAAAAGCATGGGAAAGGGAAAGTTTAAGGCAGAGATCCTGTGCCCATGTGGTCACTCAGTCAATAAGCATTCATTAAGGGCCCAGGACTGTGCTAGCCAGTCCGAAGACAAATCTAGAATCATGGAACACTGAGCTGGAGGGAACCTTGAAGACGTCTGGTCCAAACCCTGGTGTCAGTTTGGGTATGTAGATGCACGCAACAGAAACTGACACAGGCTTAACTGCACAGGAAAGGGATGTATTTAAAGTACAGTGGGAGAGTTGGAGAATGAGGCCTAGAGCTCTGCTTCCAGGAGCAAAGCAGGCGAGTATCTGTTGCCGCTCTCAAGGGCCCTGGATTTCTCAGCTTGCACTGTGGCGGCGGCTGCCCAGGACACAGCCCTGTTTGTGATGCTGCCATCCCCAGGAGGGTCCTTCACTGTCCTTGCTTCTTTTCTATTCAAATTCTGGCCAGTGCACATCTGATGGGGAGAATCTAAGTCACCATCCGCCACCCCAGCCACAAAGGAGGGCAGGAAACAAGCATACTCTCACATTCCTTAGTGAGATATGGGCTTTGCTTCCAACCAAAAAGTCTTAGGCAAGGGATTCACCAAATGGAGGAGAGGATTCAAGGGCAAATATCCATCTACCCCTCATACCACAGCAGAGGCAACGGTGATCCAGAGAGATGGAGCAAATGGCTCAGGTCACAGCATAAATTACGAGTAGCTAGGACAACAACCCGGGTCTGCTGATTCCATATCTCATATTCTTTCCACTCACCTCTATGTAAAAGAAACCACTAGGGTGAAAATTAATAAAGGAAATCTCAACTAAAAGGTGGGAAGTCCTATAGAGGGCGTTCTCAGGCCCTACCACTCATCAATTAATCATCCCAAACAGGAAGAGGTCAATTACAGACCCCAACAGGAAGAGATGTACCTTGTACCTTGCATTCCCAACCATGAAGTGTGGCTACTTTCCTACCCCAACAGGAAGATTTTCCTCTTGCCCAGCAACAAGCCCAGCCAATCGAGACGCTGCAACTCAGCCAATGAGAAGCCGTGGTCACCTCAATTCTTACTTTCCTCCAAGGTACTTTCATTGCTGATGACTTCTTTGCCCCAACCCC
The DNA here is from genome assembly GCF_000325575.1 of Pteropus alecto. NCBI lineage: Eukaryota > Metazoa > Chordata > Mammalia > Chiroptera > Pteropodidae > Pteropus > Pteropus alecto. The sequence goes on along the minus strand of NW_006429864.1, from coordinate 2,799,620 downwards.
CTTTCTATAAAAGCTTCCATCTTGTATAGCTCCTTGGAGTATCTCTCTGTTTATAAGACGAGATGCTGCCTGATTTGTTTAATAAAACCAATTAGATCTTCAAATTCACTCAGTTAAATTTTGTTTATTAACACTAGTAAAAAAGTGAAAAGCAGAGCAGGACAAATCACAGGAAGCAAATGTTCAATGATCCATGTCCCTGGTAGCTATTTTAGGTAATAAGTGTTCCTTAGGTTTGATCACCACAGTTTTTCAACATTTACTTCTCAGACATCATCTAGGACAGCTCTCCTAAATCACCATGCCACTTGGTTCCCTGACTTAACTCTGCTGCAGCTTCACTATTTATGTTGCAATATCAACGTATGTTGATATCCTCACCAGGCTGTGAGCAACCTGAGGTACAGCAGTGACCCCGGAAGCATTATGGAAAGAGGGACCATCATGAATGTGCACTGGGAGCATTACAGAGCAGTTGCTTTTATGATAGTCCCCTTCTCTATATTAAACCCCTACTTCCTATGTCAGTACAATACCTGCTTTTCACCTCACATTTCAGGATGCTTAAAATCGCCTTCTCCAAGTATCTTATAAAGGATCCCAGTGACAGCACAAAGCACAAACCCTAGAACCTGGCACTTGAGGTGGCCTTGCTAGGTCCTGGCCAGGTCTCTTCCTGGTGGGTGGCAGAAAACAAATGGCAAAGTTGGCAAAGCAGATGCGTGAGGCCAGGAGGAAGCGGTCTTAGCTGGGCAGCCCCTGATGAGACAGAAAGTAAAGGCAGGTGCCCGATGGCAGGAATCACCCTTGGCTTCTAGGCCCCTTAGAAACAAGAGGAAAGAGCCTGCAGAGATGCTGAGTCAACAAGACAGATGTCGTAGGAATGAGGTAAGAGCTCTCTGGAAGGACATGCAGCCTTCCCTTCACCTTGGAATGAAAATACTTTAATATCTGTTTGAAAACCTTTTTCAAGTTCACTGTAGCACTCCCTATGCTTCATTTCAAGTTCATCCAACCTTCACACTTACCCACATATGAAATTTGCATTGCCATCTCTGGGGCTTCCTCAGGGCTGTTGTCCAAGCTCAGAGGGTCCTTCCTTACGCCCAGCCCACCTTTTAAAATTCTTGCATCCTATAAAACCCAGCTCAGGTGCTGTCTCTTCCAGGAAACTTCTCTGGCCACACCTAGCTCCTTGCCGACATCTCAGGGCAATACTTGCTCTTACCATTGGCTTCAACAATTTTTCTATGTTGTAGTTTATCCAGGGGTCCCCAACCCCCGGGCCATGGACAGGTACCTGTCAGTGGCCTGTTAGGAACCGGGCCGCACAGCAGGAGGTGAGCGGCAAGCCAATGAGCGACACTTCATCTGTATGTTCAGCCGCTCCTCAGAGCTAGCATCACCGCCTCAGCTCCACCTCAGATGATCTGGCATTAAATTCTCATAGGAGCAGCAGTTCTTGGTGCCAAAAAGGTTGGGGACAGCTGGTCTATGCCATACTATTTTCTGAATATAGGACGTGTCTCCCACACAAGATATTTGTCCACAGCATTTTGCATAATGTCGTGCACATTATTATGTACAACAAATATTATAAACAATAAATATTATAAACAAAATAACTCATTGACATGCTATCAAATTCTATATTCTACATTATTTATTTGGTCTCAATTTAAGTGATTTATTGATTTTTAGTAACCTCTTTTTAAAGTTTAATTTAATTATCAGAGTAATACATACTGACAGACATGCAAAATAATGCAGACACCAGAGGTTGGCTCAACGAAACATTCCTGGACGTTTCTCCCTCATCTACCTGTAGTTAGTCTGGAAAAGCTAAGATATTCGATTTCCCAGCATCCTTTGTTGCTGAAGAGAGGCAGGGGGTACACATTCCAATTCTGGCCAATGAGACCGAAATGGTGGTCTGTTGTGTTGCCACTTCTCCCTTCTTCTTTCTTTCTACGTGGAATGAAGGCATGAGTGCTAGAAATTCAGCAGCCATCTTGTGGCTGAGGTGACAAATGTGAGGAAAAGGCCATAAGGGTCTCAAAGACACTGGTCTTCCCCTATGTTGTCAAGATGCTGAGCCAGAATTAGAAGCCATCCATTTTCAGAGTCCTAGTAAATGGAGGGGAAATCTATTTGATTAAGCCACTGAAGTCAGGTTTCTGTAATTTATAGGCAACCAAGAGTTTTCCTAACTCATATACATGTACGTTGTCAAAAACAGAGAAAAGCACAAAGATAAAAAATCACCTGTCACCTAACCACTATGTTGGTTTGTTACACGACTCAGTTTTTTTCTAAATATAGATTCACTATGTTTTTTAAAAAAAGCGAGATCTTTTAATTATATTGTTTTCTATAACTATTTAACTATATATTATGAATGTTTCAAAATTTTGCCATCAAGAAGTATTTTAGATGACACATATCAAAATTTATTTTATTAACCCCTTTTGCTTGGTTGACTATCAGATTCTTTCTAATATATCACTTTTTTAAACATTGTTGTAGAAATATACTTGAGATAAATTTTTGAGTAACTTCATAATGATTTTATTAAGCTATTTTCTTAGATGTGAAATTTTTTAAAGTTTGCATATCTTTAAGGTTTTTAATACATTGTTAATTTTTCTTCTACAAATTCTATTTTTCCAGTGGCACAACTGATAAAACATAAATTTTTTAACAAAACATTCATAAAGTTTCAGGAATAATTAAAGGAAAATACATGCCCGAAATAACACCAGGCTAAATAACCAAGCTTTTACAAGCATGTCAGAATTGAGTGTTTGCGTGGGAATTCAAAAATTTATCCCACCACCACCCCCACTACCATAGCCTCCATCTTCATCTCTATTTTAAGAGAAGGACATGGACAAAATCCAAACAATTGCATTCCAGACCAAAAATTAAAAACAGTCAAAATGAAGATAAAATACATTCCCTAGGGAATTTTTCATGGGAGGATACAGAGGTCAAGTATTTGAAGCACATTTTTCTGAAAGACATGGCAAGTTTGAGGGAGAGGGTAGAGGGAGAAATATTGTGGAAACAGGAAAGCATGAAGAATAAGACTATTTTCTAGAATACGTGAATTAGAGTCTTCGAGGAATTGTCGAGCACTAGAAAACGGGTGAGGAGAGGGAATGTTAATAAGAGATTTTATGGACTGTACTTACATCCCCCTGAAGGACTGTGAGAGACACCAGTGATAATCTGATGTCTGCTTGGATTGTTGTTTTTTAGATGTGGCGTAGCCCCATGACTATTCCATGTGAATTAAGATTTTTTACAAAGGTTACCCAAGATATACTTTATTCATCTTTAGCTTGTCGACCACTACTGCCATCCATTCTTTCTACTCTCAACCTGCTTTCTCATGATGGCAGAAATCATCTTCAGATTCGCTCCACAAAGATCTCTAGCATCTTCAGTGTTTTTACCACGTCCTCATCCCACACATCAGATAGAGAAATGTGTCATTTTTGTCACTGTCTGTAGCGATATCCTCTCCTTCATTCTTGATATTTTTAATTTACGACTTTTCTTTCTTATTTGTTGAGATCAGCCTAGCTATCTTTTTAAAGAAGAAGCTTTTGTTCTGTTTTGCTGTTTTTTATTTTCTCTATTTTTGCTGATCATCCATTTCACTGATTTCTGCTCTTTATTTTCCCTTATAAATACTTACCTTGGATTTGATTTGCTCATTTTTTTCTACCTTCTTAAAGTGGAAGTGTAGCTCATTTGACTTAGTTTCTATTTTTATGTCTTCAAGTTTACTAATCTTTTGCAGAGTTTCTAAACTTCTCTTAATCCCATCCAGTGGATTTTTCATTTTATATTTCTATTTTTTTTATTCCTAGAAGTTCCATTCGTTTTTTTTTTAATATATTTCTTTATTTTACTCATATGTTCCTTTGAATTCTTGAGCATATTGTTTTTTGCATTAAAAGTCCACGTCAGCTAATTTCACTATTTCTGTCATTTTTGTGTCTATTTACGTTAGCTGATTTTTTTCCTGATTAGAGATCATGCATTTCTTCATATCTCTCGCAATTTCTGATTGAATGCTAGAAATCATGTTTTATATTTTGTGTGCTAGATTTTTTTTTTTTTAACACATTGGCAGTATTAGACTTTATTCTGACAATTAAGTTCCTTATGGATATGCTTGATCCTTTTAAAACTTCTTTTTAAGCCTTAAGAGAGTGGAGTTAGAGAAGCCCTCACACTAGCACTAGGCTAGCCTGACTAGTAAGGCAGGACACCGCTAGAGTTCCCACGATAAGTCCAAGTGCTCAGTGAGGATTCTCAACTCCTGTTGGTCACAGCTCAAACATCTCCCAGATTGTATTCACCTCTGTGTTTTTCTGAATTGTCCTTTGACTGACCCGGTAGAGGTTCACTCTATGCAAGTGTAGTTCAGTATAGAGCGACAGATTTATGGGGACTACTAGGCAGATTTCTGGATCTCTTTTTCCATGCAGCTCCCTCATCTATGGCACATCATTCCAGAAATTCTGACTATCTTAGCCTTCCCAAATTCCGTTCTCTGTTTGCTCCACTATGAAAGACTGCTGTGCTCTATTTGGGGTTCCCTCCCTGCACTGATATCCGGAAAGTGCCTCCGAACAGGAATCTGGAGCAATCTTAGAGCTCACCTTATTTGTTTCCTTTCTCTTGGGGCCACAGTCCTTAACTACCTATTGTCCAATGTACAAAAACTATTGCGTGATATATTCCCCCAGTTTTACAGTTGTTCACAGCAGGAAGGTGAGTATAGTCCCAGTTATTCTGACATGGACTGCTGTGGAAGTTTGGTATCTGTTTTGCAGACTAAGTCACAAAACCTTCCTAGGTTTGAGCAATAGAGAGCTCCAGAACAAGCACCCAGAGATCTGATATGGCTCTGCCAACAGGACTAAATGTGAGAAAGCTCGAGGAGATGAAATCCATGGGAGAAAATTCAGGGCTGTTTTTATTGTTACTCTTTTTCACCTTAGAGCTTTTCTCGACCAAAACTTTAGAATTCTCTGTACAGAATTTGGTTTTCATAGATCTGAGAACTAAATTCCAAATGCCCAAGAGCAAACAGAGGAAGTAGTTTGAAGTCTCACTAGATAGAAGTGAGTTCACAATTTATATTTTTATAAATATGAATTTTTATTTAAATGAGTATTTCTATTTATAATAAAATGAGTTCAAAATTGATATTTTTCCTTAACACGAGTCCTTCTGACCAACTCCTTACTGTAACTTAATGCAAGCTGCCTGTTGGAGGCAAGTCCTTTCAATTCCCTTCTCTAAGGATCTCATAAAATGAAGGAGAAATCGCCAATCTTCATTCTGAAATATCAAAGAGAATTAACTATGAGTGTGATCCCTTGGTCCAATTAGACCAGGCTAAACTTCAAGAGTCCATGTCATTGCTATCACCCTGGCTCCTCTCCATCACCTTGCTCCTGGACTATTGCCAGCACTCTCCACTCCAATGTGACCTTCTCATTTTGTCTGGCAATATTTCCTATAATTCAACCCTAATCGTATCATTGGAAAACCTTTATTGCTACAAAGTTTTCCATAAACTGGCCACAACTTTCTCTTCTGACATTTTGTCTCATGATTTTCCTTCTCACTGCATCCTAGCTCATAGGTTAATTTCCGGTTCATGTGCATAAACCATAATTCCAGATTTTTTCTCTTGCTCAGCTCACGCTTTCTTTCCTCTCTCGGAATAATTCCTTATCCCAAATATTTGAATATAAAGTTACCTATCTTTACAAGCCCGACTCTGAAATAATCACATTCATGAAAACTTTAATATCCTTAGAAGAAATGTCTTTCTTCCTTCATAGAACTTAATCAGAACCTCATTTATCACAAGTGTCACTGTCTACTTCATAACCACCATGGTAAGCCCCTTGGGCGCTGAGTCCGTGTATCATTCCTTTCTGTGGTTCTTTAAGCTTCTAATGGACTGAGTTGCAGATGAGGGTGCTCAGTGAATGGTTATTGAGAGGATGAGTGATTGAGCGAAAGTCTGATTTTGTTTCTTGTTGCTCTTGCTGGGTAATTTAAGATGTACTACTTTGAACCATGTGAAATTGCGGTAGGTCAAAAATAGTCAAATAGTCAAACTGACAATTTAAAAGGTTCCATCTTATACATCTTCTTCCCCACTTCAATATGCACTATCTATAGAAAACTGTAGTACATAATTAAAATCATAAGCTATCCAAATGAAGCAGGGGCCAAGGAGTCTCACTAATTAAATAAACATGCCAGCAATAATTGTGTGAGCAGAACTGAGTATGAAACAGACATGTCTGTTAAAGAGCTTAAACATGCAGAAAAGGAGACATCTACTCAAATCAAGCAAGTTTAAGTCCAAAAGGGGAGCACCGGCAGGATATTGGAGAATCTCATCTTCTGAACAAGGTGGCATTTGTTAGGGAAGGGCAACCCCGAGTGCCTCGGCAGCAGGAGCTCCTGGCCTTCTCCCCTAGAGCTCTGATGCTGAGTCTGCTTTGGTTTCAATTCCAGATTCCCAATAGACAGCATCTAAATGACTTGGCCAATGCTTTTGTTAAGAAGATAAAGTTGCTCCGGCGCGGGCACTTTGGACCAGTAGGTGGAGTAGGGGCAGTAGATAGAGATACATGATTTTTAAAACAAAAAAAAAAACCTTAAGTTCAAAGATATTTGTATTTGCCCTTCCTGGGGAGGTATTTACTCTACTTTGCCTTCAGGAGAAAAGTGTGAGAAGCATCAAGTTAAATGATCTCTGTGGTGTCTTCAAACTCTTGACATTTTCTCAGTCAATAAATCTCTATAGGCAGCCAAACGCTGTCTTTTTTCTCCTCCAACCTAACTCATGGTTTTCGAAGTTGATCTGTAGGTGGCTGGTCTGCTGTGTTGGCATGTCTGATGTGGCCAGAGATAAGGAAAGTTGAATTACTGGCACAAGTCGATAGTGCAGGATAAGAGAGCTCATCTTAGCCTTCTTTGTTATCCACTTAATTAACATTTGTTCGGCGTCTACCCTGGAACACAATCTAGCACTTGGCGATACAAAATTCTTGATGTGCAGCACTGCTAGGAACTGTGGGAAATATAAAGGAATTTAAGGAGTAGTCCCTGTCGTCGAGGAAGTTATGATCTGATTAGGAAACCAAGATGAATACACAGGAGATATTAATAACCACACAAGCTTAGCGGCTAAGGGGTGGAGTGCGTCTCCTCAGATGCAAGTGCTAACATATATGTCATTTCATGATAAAACGTTACATAGATGTGGACCAGTAGAATCACTTACGGCATGGGATTACGCGTTACAGAAAATTGGCAGGAACCAGATCAACAAAACTCTGTATTTTTGAGACATATGCCAAAATTTGGAAATCATGTTCTTCAAAGTTTACCTTGCAAGGTGATTTAATCTCTATTCTTTTTTGTCTGTCCCATCCCCAATGCTGACCAATGATGTGTTGGGTCTAAGGTTTGGACTGCTCACCATCCCCCTCCCACGAAGGAGAGACTAATGAACATTCCATATCTTTGCACACAGCCTCTGAGGGGAAAACGAGGCACAGATGGGGGAAGGAGCAGCCTGATGAGGTGAAGAGTCACGAATCGGAAGCCAGAAAACCTTGGTCCTGGTCTTAGCGCTGATCCTAACTGATTGCAGCGCTTTGAGCAAGTCGCTTTGCCTGTCTACATCTTACGTCTGTGGCATCTATAAACCAAGAGGGGTAGGAAAAGGTTTAAATTCAACATTTATTATGAGCCCCCGAGGAAATGCCCTTAAATGCCAGTGGACAAAATTGAAAACCCAGCTTTGAATCATGGGCCCCTAGACTGGCTAGTAACAAGCAATTCATAGTGAAAAATCTTCTCTCCTTTTCCAAACCCTGACCACATGTCTAGCTAGACTAACCATGTGCCTCCCCTCTCCCATGCAGTGAAAAACTCTTCGACAATAAGCAAAGATCATTTGAGAAACTTGATAATGGCTCTGACTGCCTTTTAGCTTGCTAAAAACCATCCCTCATAAAGGCATTAGGAGGATTTCATGTGATTCTGTCCACAAACGCTTACAA
>NW_006429864.1:2785797-2791466 GCF_000325575.1 Pteropus alecto | reverse complement strand
AAGTCCCTCTATTCTGAAACCCTCCTTTCTCCTCTGCCTCTGTTTATGCTCTTAGTTCCAGTGCCTGGGTGGATGACAAAGAAGGGTCAGCTCTGACTCACACAAGGCTGCGAATGCCTTGACCCCGGGGGGCTGCGGGGCCTGAGATGTTTACCTCATTTCCCTTTCATTCCTTACTCTGCTGGGCTCCCAGAGAGGCAAAGGAGCCATGTGACTCACCAGTCCAGAAATATTTACTGAGCACTGCCCAGTTCTGTGCATTAAGAGGGAACAAGAAGAAACATCTCAAGCCCAGGGCTTCAAGCTGCTTGGGGATTCTGCGAGGAACCCCTGTTCAGACTGCCTGAAACAAGGCCACCAGCTCTGAGAAAGAACACTTTGGCCCTTGTCCTGTGTGGGATGGGGAGGGGCTGGGATGGGAGGTTGCTGGAAAGTGTTCCTGACCAAGGGGCCTCGGTGCACGAATGCATTTCAACATGTCCCCAGGGAGAGCTGACTTTTCTCCAAATTTGAATAATTCCAAGGGCGTAAATGAGTGTCCTGAGGTGCAGAAGAAATATGTGTGGGGGCAGCTGTGTAGCCCTTTCTCTCTTCCGGCCCCAATCTTGGGAACAAACCCAGAAGCCCCAAATGAGGGAGGGCTAGAGTCTCTGTGTTGCACGTTTTGGGGACTGGGTTACTGCGTCTTGCCTGTCAGAGCTCTGGGGCTGCCAAATCATAGAGACAGGGAGAGGAGATGTTGCAAGTCCAGCACAGACAGAGGCCGCAGAGCCCTCCGGGCGCTAAGGCGCCTCCACGCCACACTGTCAGCCCAGCCCAAGGCGGAAATAGTAACAGCTGCTACCAATTTCAGACCACTTTCCAGAGGCCAGGCACGATGCTAAATGCTTTTGTCGCATGATCTCATTTCATCTTCACACCACCACCACTCTCCCGGACCCCGTTTAGGGAGCTATAATTATCACTACTTACTAATGATGAACGTAGAGGCCGAGGGGAGTTAAGTAACTTCTCTGAGTTTACACAGATAAGAAGAGAAAGAGAGCAGACACTCATGCGGGTCTGCGTGCCTCCAAAGTCCGTGTGGACCCCACGCAGCTTGCCAGGAAAGTTAGAAACTCTAGGAAGAGGGTGGAGATGTGAAGAGGGTGATGATAGAAGCAGGGAAAAGAGGAGACGAGCCAGTGCTCCGGGTCCGACATGGCGAGAGCCCCTGGGTTCGTTTCCTGGAGGTGGCATCGGGGGCAGTGTTCAGCACACAGTGACAGGAGGGTGTCAGTGAACAAAAGTCTTGGGCAGAGGTTGCCTAGGGAGCCAGGGCTGACAGAAAGCCCCGTGAGAGCTCACACTTCAGAGCTTCAGGGAGGGTCTCTGACTCGTCGAGGCAGAGCTGTAGATAGAGACACGGACACAGTGCCCCAGTATCACGGCAAGCGATGGTGACAATGAGAGGGGACTGACAGGGACAGGGCTAGATCTGCAGTGCAATTCAGCTGTGATGGACTGTCCACAGCCGTGGGCACGGAGGGGAGGGGGCTGGCTTTGCAGTGACTCTTGTTCTTAGTACTTCAGGGCCCAGCCTTCTCCAAGTACCTTCACCAAGCTACGAAGGAGGGAGATGAGCAGCCGGAGGTGATCTCCATCTCCACCCAATGCAGTCTTCAGAAATATCATTAAGAAATGAAACCTTCTCATCGTTTTCAATGCTATCGAGCCTTGTTAGGTGAGACTCAACCACGGGCAAAATCAGTGAAGCCCACTCCTTTACTCATATTCACTGCACGAAGAAACAGGAAACATGGTTTCTGCCTTAAAGAGGCACACCAAGTTGGTTTTTTTTCCCCCAACAGCTTTATTGAAATGCAAATCACATGGTATACAATTCATCTAAAGTGTCCCGCTCAGTGGTTTTTAATAGTCACAGAATTGTGAGGCCATCATGACAACAATTTTAGACTATTTCATCACCCCAAGTAGTATGCTCATACCCACTAGCAGGCACCTCCCATTTTCCTTTACCATCCCCCCACAAAACCTTAGGAAACCTCTTCTTTCTGTCTCTGCAGATTTGCCTATTCAGTACGTCATTCTTTTTTATGGGAATACTGTTCCATGGTATAGATATATCACATTTTATTTCTCCATTCATCAGTTGATAAACGGTTGGGTTGTTTCCACTTTTGGGTTATGAATATTTATGTACAAGCTTCTAGATGAATATAAGTTTCAAATTCTCTTGGGTATATAACTAGAGGTGAAATCGCTGGGTCATATGGTAATTCTATGGATAACTTTTTGAGAAACTGCCAGACTGGTCAAAGCAGCAGAACCGTTTTACTTTCCCATCAGCAGTGCATGAGATTCCAACTTCCCCACGTCCTCACCAACATGTATTATTATCTGTCTTTTTGATTCCAGCCATCCTAGTAGTTGTGGTATCTCATTATATTTTTGTTATATTTTTCTAATGACTAATGATATTGAGTATCTTTTCATGTATTCCTGAGGCATTTCTATGTCTTCTTTGGAGAAACATCTACTCAGATCTTTTGTTTATTTTTAAATTGGGTTGTCTTTTATTATTTATTTGTAAGACTTCTTTATATATTCTGGATATTCTCATGTCCGTTATCAGAAATATCATTTGCAAACATTTTCTCCCATTCTGTGGGTTGTCGTTTTACTTTCTTGAGGGTATCATTTTCAAAAATTTAATTTATCTATTTTTTTTTTAGTTTGTCAATTATGCTTTAAATATCATATCTAAGAAACCATTGCCTAATCTAAGGTTATGAAGATTTACACCTATGTTTTAAGGGTTTTACCATTTTAGCTCATCATTTAAATCTATTATCCGTTTTGAGTTTCTTTTTTTTTTGGTATGGTGTGAGATAGGGGTCCAAATTCATTTCATTGTTGTTGTTGTTGTTGTTGTTGTTGTTGTTGTTGTTGTTTGGCGTGTGGATATTCAATCATCCCAGCTCCATATGTTCAAAATATTATGCTTTCTCTCATTTAACGCCTTACCACCCATGTGGAAAATCAATTGACCAGTTTACCAACTTATTTGACAAGCAGGTTACATAATTGAAAAGGAAAAGCTACTCTATGAGGCTTGAGGTAGTCATAAGTATCGCTGGTGTTAGATTTAAGGCAAAACATTCAGGCAATTAAATATATCAGAGACAAATTAAGCAGTGATAAGAACAGCAGAAGGTTTAGAAGCAGAATGAATTACATAGCACACAAAATGCAATTATAATAATGTAAAGGGTTTATTGTTTTTTAAATACACCTATAGAGCAAAAACTAAGGAAAAAAAGGAATGGACTCCTTGTTTAGGAACTATGTGCATAGTAGATTTATTAAATATCACTCTTATACTCCTATATAATGCAACCTCTCCCACATGGATGGGGACAAGCACTTCCTCCTGACTCTAGATGCTTCTTCCTTAGGGAAGTGTGGCACTCCTGGTCTCTCTCTACTTCTCATTTCCCAGGGGAAATGGCCCAATTTAATCAGATTAGTGAATTTAAAGAGATTAAACTGGGTATTCTCAGCACAGATCGCTTCTTTCCTTTTTCCTCTTGAGAGTGAGCTGCCTACAGGGAATCGCCATTCTCTTCTGCTCCATGCTGGGTCTTACAATTTTGCCTTTATCTGCATCCAAGCCGAGAAGGGAAAAAGAGGTTAATTGAGCACATTCACAGACCCCATCGTTTGTTGCATGGGCCAGGAAATTGAACTTTCAAACCAAAATAGCATAGGCAAAGACTTTTGGTGGGTCCGGGGTACATGGGCCCTGGGCTGAGCAATGTGTTTTTAGAGATTACCCTGAGCCTGTGGGGTTTTGCCATTATTTAACTAGTTGGCCTTTGACACTGCACTCTGAGCAGGAGCTTATGCTTGTTTTGTCCACAGGAGAGTAACTGTATCCATAGTCAAGACTGAATTATGGGCAGCTGCAAGCAAATGATACTTAGGCTATACTTGCCTTAAGCAAAGGTGCTTGCGCCACATGGTTGACCGGGGCACAAGTCAGTCTAACCAGCCCAGTGTGGCCATCCTGGCCTCAGGAGAGAAGCAGCAGTCTCTGTGCAGGCCACTGCAATCCACTATGCAGAAGCATCTTGGACTCGTGTCACAGGCCAGGCTGAGATGAGATTCAAGCTTTTCAGGCCCAGGTGGGCAGAACAATGTCAGTTCCTTTCAAACCGCAAGGCAGTCTGTTCCCTGTGTGCTGCAGAGCTCTAACGGAATGTTCTAGCTTCTCATTATTTAGTGCCAGGTTCAAATTAGTGGAGCCACCTCTACCCCAAATAGTCCATTCTGCCTTTAAGGTTGTGAATAAGAAAAACCACAGGCCCAAAATGATGTCACTTATGCTAAAGACCATGACTGAATTGCAATTTCGACCTTCACCAGAAAAGTAATTTTAATCAACCAGTCTGGAATTTTCTGGCCAACACCTATGAAGTAATCTGTCACATGGGCTCTCTCATCCCCCTAAGAAGAAGAGGCAATATGCATGATAAGACCCTTGTCTTTGTCCTTCTCTTCCCTCCAAAAGATGTCCTGATCTAAAAACTAATCATTTCTTTTCTTCTGCTAATAGCTCCTTTGCTCCACCCACCTTTCTCCCTGTAAAAGCCTTTTATACAACTCCTGTACCACCCTTCTAGATGCTAGATGGGATGCAGCCAATTAGATCTTCAAATTTACTCAGTTGAATTTTATTCTTCATCAGGGTCAAGGAGGTGTGCGTGTCTGGAAGGACCGATTTTGCATTCATGAGGCTTATCCTCAAGTACGGAATGAAATAATGACAGTATTAGCAGGTGTGTTGCAAGGTAATACAGTTATTGTAGGTGGACATTGGGCACTGTGCCTGAGCCCTGAGGGAATATATCCGAGACATGTATGGAAATTAGAAATCAAGATAATACAATTTCTTGAGAAGTCAAAGTGAAGGAATTGGTCCTTTCTAGGCCAAAGGGGCAAAGGCTTAGAAGTATCTCCTGGCCAGAATCAACAGAGGGTGATTTTCCAACTGAAGCAAATGTGGGCATGAGGTGAAAACTTTCTCCAGAAGCTTCTTGGTTCTAAAAAGTCCAAAACAAGAGGCGGTGGTATCCTCCTTTGTGGCCCAGAACTAAAAATGTCTGCTCACAAGATAAAGCAGAAGCCATGTTACCAGATGGGGTTCACCCTCAATGAAACACTGAAACTCCAGGAATTCAGAGCCACAGAGACAATGCTAATGCAAATTTGCCAGCTTTGCAAGAAAGCAAGTGTCTCAACGTCCTTCTCAGAGAGGGCGGGCAATATGCACAGGTGGATTCTTGCCCCCGTTTAGGTAAATCTATAGTGTCAAAATTAATGCATAGTGCCAAAACTCACCTCTTACTAGGAGATTTCCTTCAGTTGAGGTTAATTTCATCAGCTGTAGTTCCCAAGCAACTGACATCATTGAGAGACAATGATGAAGTAGAAGGCAAGATTCTCTTTGCCTTCCCTCCTCCCCTCAGATAGAGTGATCCTTGGGCTGCACTAAATACTGGAATTTGAGAAAGTAATTTTGCCCAGGATAACTGCTGAAGATGGACTAGTTTTGTTAATTGGAAGTGTTAAAATAGGTATATGTATATATGTGTGTATACACTCAC
>NW_006429864.1:2780829-2785747 GCF_000325575.1 Pteropus alecto | reverse complement strand
ATATATATATATAATTCCTAGTACTTAAGGAAGGACTACGGTAAGGCAGACTGTAGACAAGGGGACTATCGTGAGAGGTATAGGGACCCCTGCAGTGGGGTTTTGCAGATTGGGCTCAATTCTGAATACAAGGAAAAGTGAGGATTTATAGCCAAGAAGCAGGGCGGTGGGTCAGTAGATGGAAAATTATTAAGAGGAAACATCAGGAGTTAAGGGAGATTTAGGTTAAATTATCCTAACAGGAGCCTTGCTGAAGGCTGGCCAGGGTGATCAGATATTACCTGGGGGATGATGAAGGATGGGGAACCTGATTAGATATCAGGGTAATCAGGTATCAAGGAGGGGGGTTCTGGCTGAACTGACTTAGCAGGGTTCTTGCTAAAATTGAACTCTAGAGAACATGCCCAAAGGACTGGCCTACTTGAAAAGAGCTCAGAGGAGTCTGCTTAGAGTTTGGCCAAAGAGAGAGTCTTTGACAGAGGTGTGGGGATCTATGACATCTGTACTGTGATAAACTATGTGGTCCATCAACGAATCAAGCTCCTTAAAAGTGAGGCGTTTGAGGCTTGGTATTGGATTAATCAAACTCCTGAGGCCCTGAAGGAATTGACCATCCAGTGAGAGTCCAGGATGCAGCTGCTGAAGGGACCTCAGTTCCACTCAATCATCAGGAAGTGCTCTGGCTGAGTCTCCACATGGTGAGAAATGGAATAGGATTAATTTCAGACTTTAATTTCCTCAAACTTTAACTCATAAAAGCAAGTGAATTTGCTTATGGAGATCAGCTTCTTTGAACTTTGACTTGGCAAAGAAATTGATTCTTTGAACTTTAATTTCTCCCTGGGAATTTGATAATAAGGGACATTTATATTCAAATCTGGGGCATTCCTAAATTGTTGACGTTTTTATTATGGAATTGTCTAATTTATATATTTATAATTGGAACTTAATGGGTCATTTAGTTTCATTGAGGGACCTGATATGCTATGTTGGAAAAAGTGGCTAGACATAATTTGGGATGGAAGCGGGAGTCAGTTTTCAACCAGGGGGATAGAGAAGTCTTGGTTTTATTTAATTAGTGAACTGTTCTGACCCATTTCAGAGCTTTCCAGGATAAAACTCTCAACTGCCCTGCAGAGGTCCCAGGAAGATACTCAAAGAAGCCACAGCGGGTCCTGGGAAGTGGGTACGGAGCGGGAAGCACAATGGCACTGACTTAGTGTCGATCTCAGCCCTGCGGGGGTGGGGAAGGGCCGTAGTCTTGGTTGACTCTTGACTTAAGGACTAAACCATGAGGATTAAACATCCAGGGCGGTTAGAGGGAAATACTTCGTCTCCTTTCTTGATGAGAAGTGTAGCATTCCTGATTTCTCTCTATCTCCCCACAAGAGTGTTTCTCGGTATATTAAGAAACGCGTTTGTCCACTGACTGAATCCACATTCTCCAGTATGGTCTTTGTTAATAATAAAGGTGGTGTGATGATTTTTCAACCACATCCGCTTTTTCTTTGTCTTATTGACGATTAGTTGTGAATGCAAAGAAGAAAAGGATGGTGCTATTTAAATACCCAAAAGAACATCATCGTCAAATTGCATAGTAGTTCATAAGGCTTATTTCACATATGTATATGCACACACATGTGCAAAATATACAAAATATAATTTTTATAAATCTTATAAATAAAAATATATATTACATTTCATAATGTATCTCCATATATTGTGAAAAATAATTTTATAAAATATAAAAATCTGTATTGATTTATATAATGTACATATGAAATGTATATGAAGTATATATCAATATAAAATGTTAAATCTATATACATATTATATGTATATATGTACATATAGTCTTATTATTTACCATCATAAATGTCTAGAATGTACATCTATCTTGACCTTTACATTGCTTAGTAATATTTGCAAAAATAAAAATGGTCCTGGTTCTCAGACTGAAAGCAGTGATTCACAAACTAGAGTGTGTATCAAAGCCACTTGTTAAAACACAGATTGGTGGCCCCCAACCTGTTTCTGATTCAGCAGCTGGGGGTGGTGCCTGAGAATTTGCATGTCTAATAAGTTCCCACACTTCGAAAATGACAATATAGACAATAGGAGTATATTGACCCCACAGACACATATATCCTTAGATAAGACTTAAATGTCGTACACACTTAAAGGACCTCTCTTGCCTTATTGATCTTAATATGTGTTGTAATGTCTATGACATATAAGCTCAGAATTTATGAAGGCCAACCACTAGTTGACTTCATCTTCATTCTTTGCTTGCTAACAACTGGTGGAATAATTATAGTCCATGTTTGAGGTAGCCAGTAGCCAATGAACACCTGGTCAGGTACCATTTTGAATGGCAGCCCTTAAGTTCTGCAGAACCTATAAAGCTCCCCCAAAGCGTTGGAATGGCTGACCGCAGAGGCCATAAATGTGCATGTCTCTACCCCTCAGAGAACCAGCCTCTGAGACTCCTTTCCCTGTTGCCCTTCCAAAGCTAGTTTTAATGACAAAAAGAGGAACTCAATGACTGCCCATTCCACCACAAATTTGGACGATTATCTTCATTGATGCATCAGACATTCCTCTTATAACAAGCATCATTTAGATGAAAAGTAACAAATCTTCTCTAGTTCGAGAGACAAGTGGTTAGGATCATGATCCTTGCTTTCAGCACACACGTGAAGAGAAAAAGTCAAACCGCTCATTTTGTAAGAGAGGTACCAAGTCCGAAGCTGATACACAACACACGTGGACGAAACCCAGAAGACAGAAAACAAATACTCAGGAGAATGAAATCCCCATATATAGGGAAGGAGATAACAGTGAGGTCCTCAGGCACGTTTAGAGTTTAAGATTCTGCGCTCTGTGGTGTGCACATCCACACCCCTCTTCTGGGAGACTCCTTGTGTGTAGGTAAGTGTGCTTGTTGCCACACGATGCCACAGCCCTGCTCATGGCTGATGAGACTGGGGACAGAGCCTGACCCAAATAACCAGGGCCATAAAGGCACTTGATTCCTGAGAGGGATGCTGACTTAATCAGACCTTCTGGGAGTTCAAAAGCAGCGCATGCAGCTGACAGAATAGAGTAGAAATGGAAAAATAGAGAAAGAACAACAAAAAGAGACCAAGAATGAAAAGAAACCAAAGTCAGAAGTAAGAAGAAGAATAGAGAGGGGAGTAGGAAAGAGAGGTGGAGGAGAGAATGTGTAAGTGTCAGACCGGTCCCCCGGGTGGTTCTCCTTTTGCAGCTGCTGTGGTCACCTCTTCTCCCCAACTCCGAGAGCCCTCACGGGGGTCTGCAGAAGCTTTCCTTGTCCTTAGTAGAAACTCTCATAGACTGAGAAAACCTCAGTATGTTTCTAGTTCTTGCAAACATAGCTTCGTTAATAGAAACAGAGACAAGAAAAGATGATTACAGACTAGAATCCTGGGCTCAAACCAAGAAGATGAAATGTAATCTGAGTAAATCGTGAGTTGCTTCATTTCGATTTATAAAATTAATCAAGTCTGTCTGGACAGTAGGTTGTGTAGATTTGAGAAAGCCTTAATCTATTGAAAGCCAGCAATGCAATGCATCTCATGAAAAGCAAACTCACTCAGTCTTAGCTTGTCTTAACAGAGATTTAGTGGAGAGAGAGAGAAGGGTGGAGGAAGAGAGAGGTAGAGAGAAAGAGAGGGAGGGAGAGAGAGAGAGAAGAATGGCTCTGACTAGACAGAGTATAGACACACAACAACAAGGATGGCTAGTGACAGCACAGATTATGTGGCCTCCCCCAACATAGTTCCCAGACAGCCCTGTATCTCGTAGGGCACCTTGCCTCCTCTAGCATTGCATTCACTACACGTCATTTTATTTGTCCAATGACCATGTTCCCTACCAGACTGTAAGCTTCATGGAGACAAGTACATATCTGTCCTATTCACTGCTCTGTTCCTAGCACCCAGCACAGTAATGAGCATGGTTGGTTCTCTTGAAATACTTGGTGAATAAATGAGAAAATCGCATCCTATGAGTAATGGTGAAGTAAAATGGCAACATTCAATCTGGAAAGCAGGAAACTCAAGTGGATTCAATTGTGGTTTTTGAATATGTGCAAGATTTTCCATTGAAAGAGGGAGTCGGCTTGTTTGGGTTGCTCACTTGAGTGGAATGAGCATGGTGTGGTGAGCACATGAGGACCTAACTCCTAGTGAGAGCCCTGGGCTCACTCCCCAACCCATGGCAGCCTGAGCTTTCATGTCATCATTCCCAATCTGTTCAGTTTCAACTTTTCATGACCCATTAAATGATAGGCACACGTTACCGGGAGAGAGATTTTTATTTTAATTTCGCCAAACTTCCCAACATTTACAGATGTCAAACACAGAATGGTTTGTCTCATAAAGTAGTGAGTTCTGTTAACATAAATCTTCAAGCAGAGTTGGATAATCACCTTCTATATGTGTTGTAGTGTGAGGATTCTTGCGTTGAGTGAGATGTTGGCAGGATGACTTTTAGCCCTGTCAAATTCGATGAAATTCTAATTATAGGCTGAGTGGTTCAGTTTAGACGTTAAGAATGTGAACCAAAGAAAGAAGTGGTTTCTGCCTGCTTCTACGACTTGTGAAGTGTGTGACTTAATCTTACCGAGCCTCAGTTTTCTCATCTGCTAAATGGGATAATAAATACCTGCCCTCCCTACATTAAAAGGTTGGCAAGATCAAATGAGACCACATTTGGACATCAAAAATATAAAGTGCTCTACAAATATCTTTAGTCTCTGCTCTGGAGAAAGAAAAGGAAATTTTGAAGGGCCATGTCTTCTGGTGTCCAGGCCAAGATTCTGTCAGCCTAAAACAAGAGTTTTTCCCCAATTCTCCCTAGACTTCTTAGAGATAGTTTGCACCTCTCTCTTTCC
>NW_006429864.1:2772006-2780819 GCF_000325575.1 Pteropus alecto | reverse complement strand
GTGATAATAGGGCCGTTAACTTATTTTTTTTAGTTGTGGTGATTTCACTCAGTACATAAACGTCCAGTTCCACCTGACTGGAAGTTAACACAAAATGTCTCTCCCCTTTTTTCATGAGTACAATCCTGTTAAATTATCCTTTTATGCTCACATTGATTTTTTTTTTTTCTTTTCAGTTTTAAGTCCTAAAATAGCATATTCTGTCCAACTGCTTTACTGCTTTCAAGGCAATGAGAATGGTGCCTGGCATTGTGGGAGTTTAATGCAAATCATAGTGAGGCTGGCTGTGCTTCAAGGCAGTGAGAACACCGCCAAATGGGCGTTTATCAAGGACAGCGGGATGGTCCCCGGGGTCCAAATTACCTTACATTTGCAGCCTTTCATTCCCAACTCCCTGTCACCCTCATGCAAGCCAAATGGAAACAGGAGATGGATTTGATTATCCCCATTTTACAGAGAGGAGAAACTAAGATATGAAACAATTACGTGCCTTTACAAAGGTCTCTTGGCCCCATCAGTGCTGGGCCTGAACTTACAAATTTGGCTTCCTCTTGACACATTACTCTTGGTACTAAATCTCCAGACACTGTCGGATTATTCTGCCTGACCCCTGGGTTGATTCTACTCCAACCCACCCTCATGATCGTGGTGGCATGCAGAGCCTTCGACCACTGGCCAGTCTTGCTAGGAAAGTTTCTGACCTTTATCATGGCACCTTCTCAGACAATCCAGAAAAAAAGAAAAGAAAGAAAAAAAGCCCAGGCAAAGAAAGTGTCCTTAGAACAAGAGGAAGTAATTAGGAGAGCAAGTTTGTCTCTGTCGTGAAATTCCAGTGTTTGGCTCTTAAAGCTTATCAGAATATTAGAAAGTGAGTATAAACTAGGAGGTCGATGTCTGCATGAGGGGGGTGACCCTGCCATGCGCATACAGTGACTTGCAATCGAAAAAAAATTTCACCTTGTCACCTGATTTGATCTGGATGACAACCCAGCGAGACATGTATGACAAACCGAGGCGGGGGGAGCAATGTCTCTCCACTATACAGCAAATCAGCTGAGGTTAAATGACATCCGTGGTCATGAAGCTGGTAAATGTCAGAGCAACACGTGAACTCTGGTCTTTGGACAACACTAGAAGATTTTATCTCACCCTAGATGAATCTCAGGCATCGACTCCCATTGATAGGGATAGATTTAGGAAGCCTTGTTTTGGTCTCCCGGAAACAATGCCATAGATAAACACTGTCCACTCTCCCCCTTCAGGGCCCGGAAGGCCCTAGACCTGGCTCTTCTGTGAGAATCCCAAAGAGAGAAGCTGAGGATGTGTGTTCTTCGCTTTTAAAGCAGCTAGAGACCTCCCCGTGCCCAGAGGGAGAGGGACTTTCCCAGAAATACTCTTGCACAAGAGCCCCCTCTTTCATGTCCCTCCCTCCCCAACCTGCACCTCAGCTAAGAGTTCCTCACTCTCCAGCACCCCTTCCTTACCAGCAAAGCCAGCCTGTCCGCTCGCCCACACCTCTTGCCTTCTGAGCCAGCAGCCTCTCCCTCAACACAGGTTAGTGCCGGCGGGGGGCAGGCCTGTAAAATGCAGGTTTAAGAGGAGGGGACGCCTCAGAAGCTCTTCTAAGAGGCCGTGTGGGGCAGCCACGGTGGTCCCAGAAAGCCACCTTCCCCCCCTTCCAGTGCTGGGCTCAGCCCTGCAGCACAGGGAACCTCATCACTGCAAGTTGAAACAGGACTCCCCGCCTCCCCTCTCAGCAGCCTGGCTTTAAATAGGATTAATGAGAGAGAATATTCTAAACACTGCTCTGAGAGGTTCCAGAACAGGCAGCCGGCAACTTCCTCTCAAGCTGCCATTTTGGATGGGTTCCCCGCTGCCTCCCCCTGACTTCGAGCTAGCTCTTCTGCACTCAGCATTCCAGCTCTGCTCAGGACCCAACCCAGGGATCTCAAAAGCAGGATGACATTCCACTGCCCTCTCAGTACCTCCTCTGCCCACTGCTGGTGTCAAAAGATTCATTCTTACCTCTTTCATTTAGCTTATTTATTTGATAAAATTCAAAGACCTTAGGGAAGGGGGTCAGGGGTGGAGGTGGGAAGGAAGCAATATTAAGCTATCACTGTCATACATACCTTACTGTGAAGGGCTCTATTTTATTGTAGTCGCAGTATCCTCAAAAACTGTAGTAAATGTCATTTAATCTGCTCTATACGTCTTCCTGTGTCCCTGCCTGTGGAATTATATCATTAACATCACTCACAAGTGCCAGAAAATGGGCATATGTGGGCAAGAGACTTGGCCAAGGTCACACAGCTACTAAGGGCTGAGTCACATTTAAAACCCAAGTCTGGCATCCCATCTACAGACTCAAACTGCTGTTTCGTTTGTTTGTTTGTTTGTTTGTTTTTCATCAAGACTCCTTGCTGAGTCATCTTCAGGCCAAATCACCAGGCCATTTCCAATAGGAAGATTTAGGGTAGAAAAGGCTCCAAATCTGTGATCGGGGGAGAGGAGATGGCAAAGGAACAACAGTTTCGGGGGTTCTTTATCTGACGGGTCCTGAGCCACCCACATCACAAGTACCAACTCGTCAAACTCTCACAGCAACAAGGGAGGTAGGCTCCGGCACTAGGAAACCTCGACCTAACTATGCCATTTCACATTTTGCCTCGATTTTACTCCAAAGGGAAAATTCCTCTAAGTTTACCATAAGCCTCTTCTGGACGACATGCTCACCCAGCTGCTGCAACAGTCCTTCTGTGCTGCTCCCAGGGAGCTTCCAGCTAAAAAAGAGTCAGGAGCTTTTAGTCTCAGCTAAAAAGAGCCAGAAAATGCTGGAAGAGGCCTCAGAGACTACCTGGTGTAACCATCGGTGCCCCTGCTCCTCTTCCACGTTTGCCCATGATGAGATTGGGGCCTTTTCATAAAGACTACACTCAGTCCGGAAATAAAGCAGAGTATGTGGTCAACACCTCGAGACCGATGCGCTAAGTAAAGGGAGTGAGGTTAATTCCAGGCGACATGTGGGGAAAATGGCAGTGCTACTTGAGAGGAACAGTGACCTGGAGGATTCAATTAGAAAGCCAAGCAGGACAGTAAGAGCTCAAGTCCAGGGCAGTCCCTCGTCCCAGATGGCCAGTCTCTGATCCCACCAACTCTTAGGGGACAGCATGGGCCGTTCAGTCTAGCACGGCTTACTGAAAAATGACTGAGTCAACATGTAAATTAAATTTTAACACACAGGGTCTTAAAATCCTCTGCTATTTGTCCCCCCACCCCCACCCCTTGGGGGAGGAAATGAGCACGCCAACATTCCCCATGGGGGAACTAAACGATTTACCAGGAGTCCTGGTCTCATTTGCTGGTCTCATGTGCTCTATTTGCTTAAATGAGTTTAAGGCTACAAGCAAATGTGAGCTTGACAGGGCCCATTTGCCAAAGACCTCCCTCGGAACTGACAAAGGTCATGCCAACTTCTTTGTCTGCATGCCGTTCCTCAGCCCTGGGGAGAAATTAGCCCAAAGTCAACTAGTCCATTAGTCACCACCATGCACTCAGCAGCAGGCCAAGTATTACTAGGGATATAGGAAAATAAGAGGGGGCCTCTGCCCTCATCTAGTCATTAAATATTTGTTGAGTGTCTATCACGTGCCAAGGATGAAGCTGAGCACTTAAAAATCTAGTAGGAAAATGGGATTCATTTACCTGAAATGGTAAAACACAGATTGCAAAGTGCACAATGGAGGATGTGCTATCTGATGGGACGACGTTGGGGTGGGGATGGGGGATCCAGGAGGGCTGGGTCAGGGCTTGGAAAGGGCCTTCAAAGACACTTCCCTTCTGGCTTGAAAGAAGGCAAGGGCATGGACGAGGACGTGGCCTTGAAGGAAGTGGGGAGGCAGCTTGGAACATGGAGACATGTTGGGGAAGAAGGAGAAAAGGGGACAAGTAGAGAAGGGTGGAGGCTCATTATGGAGGCGTTTGAGGGCTAAGCAAAGAAAGTTAAACTTGATGATGCAGGGAAAGCTATTCTGTGTCTCGTGCTTACAGGGGTCCTGGCAGGCTCCGGTTCAGTTTGTGGGGGACTCTAGCCTTGGGGAGAGCTGAGAGGAGTCAACTCTAGAGAGACAGCTGGAACAGCAGAGACAGCAAAGGCTTCGGAGGGTCCTGCACGCCAGTCCTTTCTCCTCCAGTGGTGGAATTTGGGGCACATTATTTAAATACTCTGAGCTTCAGTTTCTTCATTTGGAAAATAGAAATAACATTTTCTATGATTATTAAATAAGATACTAGAGATAAAAATGTCCAGCAAAAATGTGGTGTATAATAGGCAACAACGACTATTTTTCTCCACGGTTTTCTCCTTTCTCCATGAAGACAAAAATGAGATATACAGGAATGTCCTAATATCTATTGCACCCCAACCAACTGGTCAAAGCCAACCACGGTAAGCTCCTTGAGTTTGCCAGTAATGTCAGACGACATTGCCAAGCCTGTCTAGAGTCATCTGGGAGCCTTCCAGGAAATGTCATCTTGATCTTAAGAAAGAGATGCAGGAACAAAGGTCGCTTATTCCTCACCCTATTACTGGCTCTGGGTGTGAGAACTGGGCCAATCGATCCCACATGCAGTCATGAAGGCAGACCCCGTGCTCTGGCGACATCAGGAGAGAGAGGTGGAAATACCTGATCTCTGATGACACGGTGAAGCCAAGGTATGAAGTAACTTCATACTTTGGAGCCGATCTCTTAACTTATTAATGAATGAGATTTTTTTTTTCCATTGTTTAAGCCAGTTTGATGCAGGCTTTGTTGTTCATTGTAAGGAGAAACACCTTTCTGATTCACAGCTTTAGACAAACTCCTCAAAACCACAGAAGAGATAGATTCCAAAACAGGTGACAGGTCAGGACCTTTCAGAGTTATGATGTTGGATTACAAATACCTTATTGTATCCTTTTGAAAATGGTGCTTGGGGTTAAGGGAGACAAATCAGAATAATTCCTTCTCATTCCTTTGTCATTTAGTTCAACCCCGTATTTACATTGAAAGGTTTGCTAAACGATTGTCACATGAGCCTCGTTAGCTGGTGGTCCAGCAGTCTATTTGAACTAGAAGCTGGGTAGTGCCACTTGAGCCCTGGTTTTGCATTAGCCAAGGTGGCTGGTTCACTGTTCTCTGCTCAGCAGAAGGCTGCCTGCCTGTCATCTACACTGCCCAAACCAAACCATGCTGAGGCAATGCATCGGTTACAATTTCTGAGGCAGGTATAGGATGCATGCCGTAGAGACCTGGGGTCCCAGCTCCAGTGAACTAGGCCCATTTCTTCTCTTGCTCTTTGACTCAGTTTCGTTCCATGAAAGAGTGGGGTGGACTTATTTCCTAAGGCACCTTCAGCATGTTACTGGGGATGAGTCATCCTTGGACAGGAACTCTGAGATCAGCAAGGTTTCCCCAGCGCACCTAAGCGTTTGTTCCCTCTGAAACTTCTCAGGTCGCCTAAAGCTGAATACAGGTTAAGTTATAGATAAGCATGCTACTGACGATAAAAAGGATAATGATGACAATTTCTTGAAGTCATGTAGTACTTTCTCAGAAAGGAGAAACACTACTTGCCTTTCATCTCATTCAATACTCAGAGGAGTCAAGGAAGGAGAGTTAACTGAAGAAGCCCAGAGACAAGAGGCACAAGGCGCCCAGGGACGTACAGGTAAGAAAGATAAATTCTGGTTATCAGAGCTGCATATCCCGGCAACTCCGGAAGAGCTGGTGGGCATCCTCTAAGGTCACAAGGCATTGGTTCGGCCTTCAGGACAAGCAGCCTTCCTGTACTTTCCTGGGGTAGTTGAGAGATAGATGGAGTGGCAGTAGCCTGTTGATCCCTGAAGTTTTTCTCAATGATCTAGCATTATAATACTTTCTCATCTACTTCTGGAGATTACCCAGCCTCAGTTAAATATTGTCAGCCTTTCTTAGCTCTCAACATAAGGCCCTGGATTTTTAGACTTGAAATAACAGTTAACAATTATCTGACATTTTTTACTTTTCTTACCACCTTCAAGCCATTAATTCCTTTCACCTTTGCATTGTTGCCACAAGACAGATAGGACAAATGTTATTGGGCCCATTTTACCAAGGAGCAAACTGAGTCTCAAAAAGGCTGTGACAAGACCACATGTTTGAAGATGTGGGAGTAGATGTGGATCTTCTATATGTGAGTCCATTCCTTTCTCTGCAACACCATTCTGTTCCCCTGCATAGAATTCATTCAAGGATTTTTTGAGTGCTTGCCACATATCAACTATGTGCTGGGGATTCAATGCTGAATAAGAAAGATGTGGTCTTGAATGAGCAACTTCTGGAAGAGTCGAAGACAAAAAAGAAGGCAGGCAATTATTTAAATTGTGACAGTGAAAGTCCACTGTAAAAGGTAGAGGTGTTTCTAATCCACGCAAGCTGCTGGGTTAACTGGTCCATGAGCCTGGGCCTCTATGGCCAATCTTAGGTCCTAGAGATGCAGAAGAGAATGAAAAGCCAGGACAGTGAGCTACTTGAATCTCGGGTGATGAGTAGATGAGGATGGCAAGACATTTATTTTTATAAGAACGTGCTTTGTGACCCTGCTTTCTAGACTCAGCTCAGACGAGGGAGAGCCTGAGTAACACAGAGATCCAAATGGGAAACTCGGGCCCAGGGAGGGCAGCACTCTTGCTTTAGACAAAGGAAGAGGAGCCACACTGAAAATCTCACCAGGGGTTTTGGTGGCAGACACACCCAGTCACTGCATTACCATACCCAACAGCTGAATCAGGTTGCTAATTATGCCTTTGTACTTCTGGAGACCACATCCCTGAAGCTTTTATGAACACAGACACACACACACACACACACACAGAGCACCATAGGCTATACCATCACAACTCTCCTCCCCACATTCTGCTTCCTTACTTCTACTTCCACTGTCCACACACCCCTTCTCCCTTGCACCGAGTGTTTCTGGTGTTCCATACTGGTCCAGATTCCACCCCTCGCACACGCACCAACACGCCGCCCATACCCTTTGCCTAACTCAGTCATTATAAGAGGGCCGCATGTCATGCCCTATCTTCTACCTAGAATGTCTCTGACAGAACCACAGCATGCCGCTGCTGGAGGAGAGTCTCATCCAGACTATTCACTTTGCAGATGAGGAAACTGAGGCCTAGCCAAGGGACGTGGCTTGCCCAAGAGCATTTAAATTGTCATTGGTAGGGCCAGAAGCAGAAGCAGCAGGCCTCCAGGAGTCTTTTGCCCCTTCCACAGAATTTCACATCTGAAGATGCAAAAACGAGTTTGACTGAAGCCTGGAGCCCAACTGATCACTTACTCTACCTACCAAGAGTCTACCCTTTATTTAAGGAGCTAAAATATTTGATCTATATTAACCCATTCAGCAAATATTCCTGAGAAACTCCCACCTATGAGGCGCCACATCTATCTCTGGAGATAGATGTAGAGTCAAGTCCCTGACCCCAGACCACTCACACTCTAGGGAGACAGACTTGCAGTCATAGCCACCTCGCAAGCAAGCATACATATGCCATGTCACTAGATGGGACACGGGAAACATGGGGCTTTAGAGAATGGAGCCATCATTCCGCCTGGGGTGGTCAGAGAAGGTATGAATAAGAATCATCACCCCTATTTTATAAATGAAAAAAAAACTGATATATAAGGAGGTTAAGGCACTGTTCAGGGGTCACACAGATGACAAGTAGCAGAGCCTGTCTGTACTCTCACCTCCCATGCTGTGCTGCCTTCCAGGAAGCCTGGAATTGAGACTTGGAGTCATCAGGGCCAAGATCTGAAGGTAGTGAGGATACTCTACAGGATATTGAGCAGAGGGGTGGCAGAAACAAAATGGTGTCACTGTCATCTTCTATTCTACTTATAATCAGAGGTCAGCCACCTCCATCCTCGGCCTTACACACACATACACACACACACACACACACACACTTTTTCGGTTGAGGTTAATGCTCCCTTGGCAGAGCTATGCCTGAGTTTTAGAGGATTAGCCTCAGTGCACCCTCAGAACAAGAGCCTCATGTAAACACCTGGCACCCCATTTAACTGTCTGACCAAAGCTCGTAAGCTTGGTTTTCCTCTTAGCTCAATTGCTAGAAGTTGAAAGTGAGTGTGGTAAATGATAGTGTAAGAAAGGTACCGGGTAAGATTAATAGCTATAAACTTGAAACAGGCCCCAGCTTTTCCCCGAAACTCAATACCTGGGAGGGAGCGGGAAAAGTTTGCCTTTGAAATGTCTTGGGAGTGGGAATGCCAGGGCTCTGGGTCCCCTCTGTAACCCCGACATGGCGAAGCGATGCCCCTCACTAGGCTGCTGGTTAGGTCTTTGAACCTAGAAACCCAGCCTTTTTGCGGGGCTTGGGGGTTGGAGTGCGGAAACATTACTGGAAAAAGGAAACGGTGAATAAGAAGAAAAGATGATAAAGAAGGGGGAAATACGGATAAAAGAAGAAAGAGAAAGAATAAATAAAGGAAACGAAGGGGTAAGAACGGAGCGCAGGTAATAAAAGGAAAAACGGAAGATGAGAACAGTCAGAGGAAGGGAGAGGGGAGGGAGAGAAAGACTGAGCAGGCAGGGCCGCCCGGCGGGGTTTGCTGGAATTGAGAGCGGAGAGATGGAGGATCGCGGCGGACGCAGAGGAGCTGGGAGGGCGCGAGCAGTCCCAGCTGTCAGCCAGAAACAAAGGCCTCGGAGCCGCGAGGGTGAGGCTGCCGGCCGCGCCTCGGCCAATGAGCGGCGCCAGCGCC
>NW_006429864.1:2759700-2771814 GCF_000325575.1 Pteropus alecto | reverse complement strand
CGCGCTGCTCTGGACCCCGCACAGAGGCCGGCGCGCCGCGAGCGGGCGGGTGGCGGGCAGCGCGCGGGCGGAGCGGCCGAAAGTTTCTCTGCCCGCCTTGTCTGGCGATCCAGAGTCACCCGGCAGCTCTGGAAAAAGAGAGACGAGAACACATTGCAAACACACTGAAAAATATTCTCCAGTCAGCCCGAGGCGCAGGGGGCAGGTAAGATGCGGTGGACGAGGGGTCTCGCTCCCTCCCAGAAGGGTCTGCTGCCGCGGAGGGAGCCCAGGCTCCGGGGACACCGCGCTGCCCGCGGCGTGCGGCGCGTCCGCGAGTCTGTCGGTCTTTGTCTATGCCAGGTCTGTCTAGGTGTCTTTGTCTCTGCACGTAGCTGTCAAGGTCTCCCCTCTGCCAGGGTGGGTGCTGCTGGCTGATCCCAGCCCAAAGGAGAGAATGGTACGTCTGTCCTGTCTTTGTCTTGGTCTTCTGCAGGCAGGGTTTATCTTCTCCCAGCCCCGAATCTGATCTTGATGGACATAAGTGTTGGGTTGGGGGACAATTAATATCGAAGATGGAGCCAGAGGTGTGTGTGAGACTGGAAGAATCCTGACCCCATACAGAGGGTTTGACAGCTGGAGCAGGACCACTGAACTTGGCCGTCTGGAACTTTGGAGATGGGCTCTGTCTGCACTGGTTGCAAGGACACTGATGCAGTTAGAGGTTCGGAATGTTTCACTGAAGGAGTATGTCACATGTCATGTGGATAGAGAGGGGGATGATGAACCCCAAAATGTAAGTGGCCCCCTGAAGCCATACGTCATCAGGATCAATCCTGGACATGCAATTCAGCCAAAGTAACACACGCGCACACACACTCACATGCACACAGAGTCTCATACCTATACACACACCACATTCACTTCTTTCTCTCACTTACCACAAGCAGCCAGCCCCCCACTCCCTCCCCACCCCTACACACACACACACACACACACACACACACACACACACACACACAGACCCTTCCACATGCTTAAGCCACCGAAACACTAAGGGCCAGGTGCTCTTTCTCTTTCCTGCTTCAAGTGGAAAGGATTGAACTGTGGAACAAATGAGTGTTCTGCTCGCCCACGAGTGTCTCAGGCCTAGGAAAGTATCCTAGACTTGTTAGCTTCAGAGCCCTCAATTTCCCAGGAACGTGGAGTCCTCAGGGATCTGAGCATCTGAAGTTCCCAGGCCCTTTCTCTTCCATTCCATCCACACTCTCCTGCCACCATCAGCCCCTCTGCTCTGGTCTTGGGTGCTGGCAAATGAGTGAGGAGGCACCAAGTTCTGGAGAGCTCTTGGCAGGAGCTGTGCCAGATAAGGGTCTCCTGCTGTGCTGGAAGCGCAGCCTAATTATAACCGTGGGAGCCGAGGAGCCCAGCCACAAAGAGATGAGCTGTCTGCTTGGCAATTCTTGAGAGACCCTTGAGAAGAGTCTGTGGGTGAGAGCAAGAGACTGTAACCTGAGCTTCCTCTAAGTCCAAAAACAATTTTCTGTGGGCATGCTGGAGAAAATACAGGTGTCGGAAGCATGTATGTATACGTGCTCATGTGAAAATGGACATCACAGACAGCGTTCACAGGGGGAAAGGCGTTTGTGCTCAGGGAGGGAAGGGCCGAGTGTGGGTGGCAGTCTGTGGGCAGAGGCATACACGCCAATCAGGCGTGGCCTCTACACCTTGTATTTATCCAGCACCTTTCTTCTGAGGCGCTTTCCACACATCACAGACGTTATCTCCTTCGTCATCTCCATTGTCCTCCAATATAACTATCGGGTTGGCATGAAGCACGGTTCACTCTCTGTGTTTACCAGTAAAGAAACTGAGGCACTGGAGGGGCAGGGCTTTCCCTGAGGTCCAAAGCTAATGGGAGCAAAGTTAGGCTTAGCGACCAGGAGTGCAAGTACAAGGCCTCAGCTGGATAGCTGTGAGTAGGAGATGCTCTGCTTGAGATAAGAAGAAACTCAGGTGGAGAAAGAAGGGTGTCTCTCAAAGGTGTCTGTGGGTGAGCCAGAGGGAGGACGGGACAGTTGAGGTGGTTGTTATTTAACGTTTATGGCAGCCTCTGCGTCCTTCAGGAGGTGGAACCTGTTCCAGCCATGGAGCTCGTGCATGTGTGTGTCTGTAGGAGGGACCCCCGTCTGTGCATGTGCCTCAGTAGGTGTGCAGCCGGATGGCTGCCATCAAAGGTACACTGCTGTGTAGTGTGTGCATTGTGCGTGTGTCAGGGGAAGATGCGCCAGGCACTTTTGAGAAACCATGTGTCTGCCTCTAGGTAGGGCCAAGAGGTAGATGGGCTCCAGCCAAAAAACGGCTTTCTAATCCCCAAAACTTATTTATATGCCTTTGCACTTATTCGACATCGGGTACCTACAAAATGCAAGGCTCTGGGCCAGGCAGCAGGGCTTCAAAGACAAACAAGGTAATGATGGCAAACCTGTCATTAAGCAGATTACAGACGAGCGTAATGGGTCATAGCTCACAACATCTACAACCATGCACTGCGTGCACTGTGCACCCGGTACTTTTTATTGATGATGTCACTTAATTCTCAGCGCAGCCCGGCGGAGAATGTGTGATGATCGGAGAAGGAGACTTAAATAACGCAGCTGGGGATAGCAAGTGGAGGAGCCAGGACTTGAACTCAGCTCAGCCTCTGGCTCTTCCACGTCTGCTATCTTTGAACATAGAAATACGTGTTTCTTCTCTATAAAATGTTCTTCCCCTGTCCCTCCACCTCCGCCTAGTCTGGCTCACAGGCCTTCCTCTGAGTTCCTGCCATCATTCCATGCTATCCCACATTTATCCGCTGGCTCATGCAGAGCCAGCAATGTTCTTGGAGGCAGAGATTGCATTGTGAATTCCCAGCTCAGAGTACAGTGTCTGGCTACTCCGCGTAGGCCCTTAGTAAATGCTTGTTTAGTAGAGTGATGGGAGAGAAAAGACCTATCTGAGACTCTTGGCAGGGAGCGTTTTTTTGCAACAGTGGATTTCTGCATGGGGACACTTTGCTGGCCTGGCCTCTGACTTTCCTGCCTCCGTAAGGCCAACTCCTTGAGGGCATCTGCCTAGACAGGGCTTCTCCACCCCAACTCCTGCCTCTGACAGTTCAGGCGCCTGAGGAAAACCTAGCCCTACCCACCCTGCCAACCCATGAACTCTATCTCCAGCTCAATCAACTGACGAGTATAATTATAAAGTGGGAGTTGCCAGGCGCGATCTAGACACTGGGGTTTTAAAATGTATACCCGGAACCCCAGGGGCAGTGGTTTCAGGGCAATGATGAGATATTTCTGGGGCTTTGCCAACAGAGAAGTGTCCAACTGCCTGGAGGATCTTTAGGCAATTTACATGGTAGGTCTTTGAGTTCGCTTTTGAATAGATCTTTGTGTTGCTGCAGGTTGAAAACCACTGATTTAAATTGGACACTCTTACTCTGCTGCTGGGAGTGTGAATTGCTGCCATGTTTGGGGAGGTAATCTGGCCATGATTTGCCCAAGGTCACGCGGTCACAGCCCTGGTGACTCCCTTCCCACGCCCTTTGCACCACCCCATTATTCCTCATATCAGCATTGCCACATGCCTTCTCAGGGATGGTGGCGATTTTAGTTTTCCCTTCAAAGATCATCACTCAAGTTTGAAAAACTTGGCGTTTCACTGTTTATTCAGAGTCTTATCCATGCAAGGTGCCAGGGAGACAGGGGATTTTAAAAATATGGCTAAATAATGGTTTGAGATTAAACTTGGCGATGAGAATTGGGGAGAGGAACCAGCACACATGACTCAGTGACAGACACACTGAACACAGCAGCTGCTCAGCAGGAGGGAGGTGAAGACATCAGGCCGGAGGTGGTTATGGACCGAACCTCAAGAAGGTATGAGAGTAGACGAAGCAAGGTCATAACTCCAAGGTGCAAGCCGAGAGCTGAGGAGATGGGCTTTCTCTTCCAGGGGGAACCCTGCGGGAGCCTGTTACCTCCTCCCCCCAAGTCCCCCACCCCACCTCCACCCCACCCCCATCACCCTGACCGCACAGATCCTGGAATGAAGGGTGGGAGGGCTCACCTCTTACATCTGCCTCCTGCCAAATAAGTATGCAGGCTGGACCTCGCCCTCCAAGGGTGTAGAGCGGTGCCTGGGGACATGTCGGCGGAGCGTGGTTGGATCGGGCTTGGGGTGAGCTGCCGTTCGGCACCGCTGCCTCTGCACCTGCCCTCTCTGGCCTGCTGCTCTCACTCTCTTGCTTCGGGCCAGACACTGACTTCCACCTGACAGCCGAGCACCAGCCCTAGGCTTCCTGTATTAATGATTTCAGTAGCCTTTTTTGTCTGTCCAGGACTTTACACCTGAGAAGGGATGTCGTTCTTGCTGCTGCCGTGTTGTTGTTGTTGTTGTTGTTGTTGTTGTTGTTGTTGTTGTCATCATCATTATCAACTCTGTAGGAAGATTTCTTCTAAATTTGACAGATGAGAAAATCTAATGAGCCTGTCAGAGGTTCACCCAAGATTTCAAGTGAAACCCTGGGATTGGAACCCAGCCGTCCTGACTCCCAATCTGGGGCTGTAACCATCAGGCCTCATTAATTAAACAGATTTAGGTTGGCCGAATTGTTGACAGCTGTTTAATGTACAGGAGGAAAAAAAAGATTTTTAAAATTATAAGAACTCAATGACTTTCGTAGTTATTGTCATTCAAGCATGTTGAGAGTCAGAGTTTTTTCTTCACTTTTTCTGCGCCCCTCCCCTGGCCCCTAAGCCCTTGTTATGCACATATGTTAGATCAATAAACAATAAACTAGGAAGTATCTAGCACACTGGAATATCTACTTGAGACTTACTTTAAGGAACGAACTTTATCTTACGTCGGTTCTTTCTTTACAGCCAGTCAGTTCATAAGGTTTAGTCCCCTCCACACTGAAATTATAGCAAATTTTGCCTTCACAGAATCTGAATTAATGACGTTACGTTGGAATACCAAACTTTATTTGATTATCTATTTCAGCGTTTCCACCTTATCCATGGGTGGATAAGTTCTAAATTAAAACGGGCTCCGCCGGTAAAGTGAGCAGTGTGGGGAAACCAGACTTTGGAGGTGACTGAAGGTATGAGAGTAGACGAGATGAGGGGAGGCTGCCTCCCGATGAGGGGAGGCCTGGATGGGGTACGGATGGGAAAGGGGGTGCTTTGGGTGCAGAGGGAGCCGGAAGACAGAGGACCGAGTGTGCATGTGTGTGTGGGTGGGTGTGGGTGTGTGTGCGCGCGCGCTCGCACCCTACAGCTAACACTAATTGTTCTCATCAGTCCAGCAGAGAGGTGATTTTTCTTAACAAGTGACAGGCCAAATTAGTATCGGAACAGATGCGATGTGAGTTACATCCAGCACCTGGAACAAAGAGCTGCCCTACCCAGATCACCCATAGATTTGCTTCCATGTCATTTAATCACTGCAAGATAACTGCCTTCAGGATAGACGAGATGACACGCACACACACACACACACAAACACACACACCACATTCATTCATCCAGTCTTGTCATCTCTCTCGCTGACACATGCTCTCCTCTGATACCCACACTTACAGTCACATCCCCTAACAGGAAACCTCAGCGACTCCACATGGCAGGACCTGGAAGACCCACACCTGAGTCTCCCTGGGCTGGCCTCTCTGTGGCATGATCTGAAGGGTGCTCAGGCAGCCTCCTCCCTGACACCCCAGAACCTCAGTTTCTGCCATGCCCAGAGCAGTCTCTCAGGTGGCCATCAGAGCTGCAGGTTCCCCCCAGGCTGCAGCACCCCCCAGAAGAAGACGCAGCGGTCTCGGTGAAACTCTGAGCCCCAGGTAGATACAAGGACACAGCCCTTCCAGGGTGTCGGAAGTGGAGCTGAGATCGGGGAGGGGTGGGCATTGCTCTGCAAATCCATTGGTGTCTAAGGACTGACCCTGCCCCGTGCATGATCATGCACTGACCACGGGGTGGCCGAGGCAGCGCCTGCTGGCCCCAGGGCAGGAGGACTGTGCGCACGTGGCTCACTGGGCCGCCGGCTTTGCGGCATCTGCACTCTCCTTGCTGTGGCAAAGCCATTTGCTGCTCAGTCAGCCTCCTCCTGGCGCCCTGGACTGCTAAATTGGTCTCAACTTGCTGTACTGCCACCCACCACCTTAGTCATTATTCACTGGCAGCGTTCAGAGAGTGGGTGTAAAGCAGCCGAACATTACATTCCTGCAGAAAGGAGAGAAGATGGAGTATAGGCAGGCAAGGAAAGGCGAGAAGGACGGAGCTGAGAGGAAGCGAAGGAGGCAGGGAAACAAAGCTCGGGTTTGCCAGCACCTTTCCCTGGTGACCCCAATAACGCTAGAGGCGGGGCAGTGGGCAATGGGTAAGTGGGTCCTGGCTCGGCAGGGGGAGAGGCAGGTGTTCGAGGTGAGAGGGGAACACTCAGTACTGAGGGGCTGCACCTGCCTGGTCTGGAGGGAGGAAAGGACATCAGCTGTTGGGAGAGAAAGTGCCCCCCATCCAGCAGCTCCCTGTTCCTTAAATTCTGCAGTGGGTGCCACCATGCCCAGGGAGCATCTGTCCCCGGTGTTGTGCTTAGTGCTCAGCCGTCTCCTTCCTCCCTGCCTAGACTACAGACCCCTTGAAATGGAAAGTGTGTCATGCCTGGGGGGCTGCTCGGGGCAGGATGCTGGGCTTTTCCATGCCTCGGGCGTGTAGCACCAGGCCCCGGACACAGTCAGGGCTCAGCCCCAAATGGCTGACACCGATGGTGATGAGACCTGCGACGGCCTTTCCTTCCCAGCCCCTTCACATCTCCCTGTGCTGCCCAAGGGCCACTGGGTCCGGGAACCCAGGCAGCTGAGAGGAGAAAGGAATGATAAGGGGGCTTCTAGGGCTTGGTCTTCATCTCAGTGAGGAAGCTTCGGGGAGGGAAAGGGGTACGCTACAGAAGAACAGAGCAGCTAGGGAGGCAGACGCGGAGCGGCTTCTGTCTGGGTGCAGAGGCTCCGCGTGCCGTCCGGCCCACAATGGGGCTGTCCTGGATGCCTCATCCAGCGCCCGAGCATGGCGCTCGGACTGGCACGGTTCTCGTGTAGGACAGCAGAGACGGCATCAGGCAGAGCAGAGTGGCCTTGATAGGAGGTGTTCTGAGTCCACTGATAACATTTATTTGGTCTCTCAGGGAGACAGTGGAAGGGGACCACTGCAAGGACCTAAGCGGGCTTGGGACCTGGTGGGCCCCACCCCTGTTTCTTCCCTCCCACTCTCTTCACCAGTGAGATAATGGGAAACCCTGAGAACAAAAGCTGCTCACATAGCTAGGGAGGCAGGGACACTGGGGAACCACTCTTAGAAGGTCAAAGGTCAGAAGTCTGGGGAGTGAGCCCCACCCCCCCGCCGCCGGGCCGCTCTTGACCTTCTGACAGTCACTAAGAGGCAGCCTGTCTGAGTGTCTCAAGGACGCCGTCTGTCCTCCCACCTCAGCCGTGAGGTCAGGGGCAGCGGGGTTAACGAAGGACACTGTAAGCACTCAGGACCCTCCCTTATTTTTCGAAGCCTTCAGACTCCACGGCTTTGGTTCCCTCCTGTGCCTCCCGGCAAGGGCATCTCAGCAGTGCACCCGGAGGACAGGATTAGCCTGGGCTCACGTCTAGGGGAGACAGCCTCCCCCGCCTTGCCGATCAAATTCCCCCAGCCCCAGCCCTCAGTGGCGCCAGCAGACAAACCACACTGCCGGCAGGTGGGGAAAAGGAGAGCCACAAGCAGCCCCCAGCCTCCACCTGCACTGTAAAGGGAGCTCCACTGACAGCCAGGAGGGCCTCCAGCTGCTGCCTCCTCCCTGCACGGGCGTGCAGCTGCCCCTGACCAAAGGCTCCGCACCAGCTGGGGGGCGGCTGGGGGCAGGATGCTAGGCTTTTCCTGACCGACCGACATTTCCTCATCGACCAGGAAGACTGGAGCACCAGGGTTTCGGCTTCCCCAGGCTCCCTAGCACCTCAGCCATCTATTGACTTAGAAACTTTCTCTTAATGATGGAGTTACGTCTATGTTCGAGCTGCAACAGGACCTCTAAACCCAGGGTTCCCAGATTTATCAGGAAACTAAAGAGCCTGCATTGGAGAAGTGACCAGGATTCTGCGTAGAAACACAAAATTTCAGGATTTAAGGGATCCTTAAAAACCATTCTATCTACCCCAACCTGCCCCCCGCCCCAACCAAAAAAAAAAAAAAATTCCAAGTTGTGGTCTTTACTCACCTCTAAGACCTGCTGTTCTGGACCCCAGGAGTACAGTTTTTTCTGTTTTAGTTCCATTCCTTTAAAGTCATAGAATGTCAGATTCGTGTCAAGCACTCTGGCAGCTTATGGGAGGAGACCCTGCCACAAGGTGTCACTGGCCTGGAGTTGGGGGAGGAGACAGATACATACATCCTTTAAAAAAAATCACTATGTAAGCGATTCAGGCTTGAAAAGTCTTCATGGAAGGTATGGAATTTGAGAAGGGCCCTCTGAGCTGCATATAATTTTAAGAGATGGAGGGAGGGGGTGGCAAAGATCGGAGACAATAAGTAGCCCCAAGACAAAGGCAAGTTGAGTCAGATTGAGGAGGGCCATTTCTGCCCAGCTCAGAGTTTGCAGGCAGTAGGGAGCCACTGCAGTAATGGGTGAAGACTGGCACGTAGCCAACTTGGGTTTTAGGAAGTTCATCTAGCAATGGAGGTTAGAGAGATGTGAGGGTGGAGAGACTTGTTTTCTAGAAATAACATTATTTATTAGAATGCCTTTCTATCCTCCTCCCTGCCTCCTGGTCGATAGCACATACTCCCAGAGATCTCATGCAGCCTAGAAACGTGGGGGCGGGGTGGGGGGGCAGGACTTTAAGGAAACGGGAATTCCTCGTCCAAGATCAAAGGTCAGGGGTTAATGTGCTGTGTCGAGGACTTATTTATACCAGGAGACATGGTTAACACCTTGCTTTGGACCCGGAAGGAATCACAGCTGGCTTTTTTTTTTAATGGATGAAGACACAGAGGCCAGATGGCGGGCGCCTTGCTCAGGGTCCCACTGCTGGTTAGTTGACAGAATCAGGACTGTGCTCCCCCTTCAGGACCCTTTCCTGACACCCACTGCTAACTGTGAACGGGGACAGCAGGGCCAGTGGACTTCATCAGCTCCTCAGCAGGTGGCCCGAGGGGTGCTCTCGGTCTCTGTGGGTTTGCGCCCACCCACGTCAGGGACCCCCGAACAGCAGTAGCGGCACATACCCACTTTCCTCCCCTGTCCTCTTCTTGTTTCTCTGGGTGCAGTAGACATTTTCTTCCCCTCTGCTCCGCTTCCTTTGTTCCGAGGGCTCTGAGAAGCTCCCAGCTAGTAAGACAGTGAAGGTTGACTATGTCGGTCACAGTGGCTACCAGTCGGCGCCTTTCAAAAATGAAGAACAAGTTCCCTGCCTCAGTCTCAGTTTAAATCAAATCCAGAGAAAACGCGAAAGTCGTGAGTGCCAGTCAGCCGTGCTGGCCGCCCAGGGTGTTGATGCCACATCGGGCGAGATCCCCAGACAGGAGGCAGGTCTCGTCAAGCGGGGGCCTCCTTCAGTCTCAGGAAAGCAGGGTGCCTGGGGTTCCCTGCCCAAAGCCATGAAGCTCTCAGGACACCATTCCCCGCATTCCTCTGAAGGGCTCCTCAGCCTGGTGCCGGCTCAGGAACTTCCCACTTGCCTGCTATAAACCTGTGAGCCGAGGGCGGGCCAGGCCCGGACAGCGTCCCGCGAAGTCTCCAGTGAGGTGACACCTGGAGACAGGGCCTTCCTCCGGAAATACTTCAGCCCTTGCCTTAGTCTCCCCGAGGGGTTCATCCTCACCTGGGTGGCAGCCCACAGCCCTGGCAGAGAAGGAAGCATCCTAACGGCCTGGGCTTTTTTAAGCTTGTCCACTCTATGGGCAGGTTTGGGAGAGGACGGCAGAAGGAACATGGTTTGGGGATCAGAGAGACCAGTGTTTGGATCCCAGCTATGCTACCTGTCACCTGTGTGGCATCACTGGGCAGGTCACTTAGCCTCACCGAGCCACAGTGTTCTCATCTGTAAAATGTATTGTGTCCCACGTAGAATTTGTATGAAAATTCCATGAGCAATGTAAGTAAAAGCACATGAAGTATCGTAGGAGTTCTCGTTGTGTTCGCCTCGGCCCCTCCCATCAGCTCCAGTGCAAGGAAACCGGGCAGAGAGTGAGTTATCTATGCGGGAGGGTCATGAGCCATGGTCCACACACATGTCCAGGGGGGTCAGGGAAGGACAGCTTTGGGGTCCGGCAGTGCCAACTGTGACCACGACCTTCTTATCTGCTTTCTCTGCAAAGGGAGACGGGACCGTTGTAGCTGAAAACGATATAGGAGGGAACCACTCCGCCTTTGTCACCCTGGGTCTCCATCCACCCTGTCAATGTGACTAAATTAAAACTGACTCATGAAATTATGTAGAACAGTGAGTGGGACATCACGGACCGTCCCGAGGCCAAGACTCAGAGCTGAAGGGGGATCCCTTGCTCACTCTGGCTTATGCGTGTTGGAGAGGAGGAGGTGAGAGGGTCAGGCTCAGAGGCCTGGGGTCAGCCGGCTGTCCCCTCCCCGCCTCAGGAGGGTCCCCGCAGTGCCACCTCGAGTGCTTGCGTGGAGCAGGACAGAGGGAGGACGGTCTCTCCCCAGGGCGAGGGGCCGTGTGCCATGCCTCTTTCCTCCTTCCTCCTGCCTCTTGCTTCAAAGCCAATGGCTTTCCCATCTGGACCATTTTCTGGATTATGTAGCACATGAGGTCAGGAAAGGGGGAAGAAAGAAAAACAAATAAAATGAAACTTTTTTATGCATTCCCTCTATGGGGGGTTCACAGATGTGGCAGGACCCAGGTCCGGCTGCATCACACAGGAGAAGGCAAATGACTGAGGTCTAATTCCGCATCGGAAAATTAGAGGAACATTTATTCCGCCTAACGGGCATTAAACCAGATGGAGGCAGGAGCCCGGGGGACCAAGAAGAAGCTGCTCCTATTTTGACACACGCACCCTGTCCCACAAGGGACACAGACACGGATCGTCCCATGTGAAACAAGCAAGCTGGCGTTGAACACACCATCTACCTGCCTCCTCCTCTTCCTCTGTGTGTTTTTTGTTTGTTTGTTTGTTTAAGTGGAGGAAACTCTTCAGCTTTAATGGTGAGGCCCAGAGTTGAGGTGATTTCCTCCACGGCACACAGCACATAACTGTTAGTTAGGCCTCCGATCTGACATTAGAACCTGTGTCTTCAGAGTTAGTGAGTTCTCCGTCCCAGCATGTTGGTATCTGCTGGAGGAGAAGGCAGTGCCTCTACCAACATGGGGCTCACGTGGCTTTTAGGATCCTCTGGGAGGGGATGCCAGCCCAGCCGCGGGGGGCCGTGTTCTAGGACTAGGAGAGCTCGAAGAGATCTCAGAAAGCTGCCAGGAGAAAAGAAGCCCCGAGATTTGTCTCGGGCAGTCTCTGCAACCCCCCCACACCCTTTAATCAGGTGGAGGCAGGAACCTCCCACCTGCGGGATTGAGACAGAGTTCAAAGGACTGCCGAACCTCCCTCTTGACCATGCTCCGTGCATTGAGAAGCTGACAGACGTGGAACTTGTTAAAGGAACACGAGTTGCCTGGAATTAGGCCTTACTCTCATGGACATAAAGTGGTTTTAGTGAAGGGTTAGAAACAGTGGTGAGTGTTGAGGTGCCTGCTTAAGATGTCTCCGCCCAGTAGGTCCCTCAGGAGGTGCGTCCCAAGACAGGGAAACAGGACGAAAAGGTGCAGCACAAACCCAGAGCCCCTCTCCACTCCCCTACACCTTTTCCACCAGCGGCTGAGGACTGCTCCACTGCCTGGACTCCCCCACCCCCACTAGCAGCTGAGGGACAGGGACAGACAGACAGGCAGGCAGGCGGGGACTTCTGGGAGCAGACAGCTGCAGGCCTGGCCCGCTGAAGCGCGGTCTCCCTGCCTTGCCCAGACCTGTGCTGCTTCACATTCACTCCTGCCTGAGCCCCTGAGCTCAGATGACACCCTGGAGGCCCCCACCCTGTCCT
>NW_006429864.1:2733879-2758939 GCF_000325575.1 Pteropus alecto | reverse complement strand
GAAGGAAGGAAGGAAGGAAGGAAGGAAGGAAGGAAGGAAGGAAGGAAGGAAAGAAAGAAAAGAGAGAGAGAGAAATAGAGCCCGGAGACCTGCAAAGTTGGAGGAAAATATACCAGGAGTTCAAGTCTAGCCTTAGAGCCCAGCAATGTCTTGAGTCACCAAGTCCAAAATGAAACAAACCAAAAGACTAGCTGCCATTTATTAAGCTCTTAATTATGTCCTAGTGCCTTTACAGGTAAAGTTTCACTTGGTATGTACAGAAGCCCTATGAGGTAGTAGTTATCTCCAATCTACAGAAGAAAGTGGAAGCTTAGGCTGCAGCGGTGACCCAAGGCTGTGGGTGAACCCAGAGCACAGGGGGAGGTTTAGGAGGGGCTGGGCTATGGGGCAGAGTCAGGCGAGGTCTAGAGGAGCCATGGGGGGAGCTGGCGGAGTGTGGGCAGGGGGATCACTGCCAGCACTGAGCAGAGCACCAGCGCCTAATGCCAATGGAGGTAAAAAAAAAAAAAAAAAAAACTAGAGCTCTGCTGGCCACAGCTCAGGTTCAAAGCCAGGCACTGCCCTTGCCAGGTATAAAACCTGAGACCTCATGTGGTGCATCTGTCAGGTGGGGATAACAGTAGTGCCTGCCTCTCGGGGCGCCTTGGGGTGCAGCCTGCTCCCGGTCATGTGTATATAGTGCTTAGTCCAAGCTAAAGGAAACACTCAGCAGATGGAAGCTTAAGAGGAAGCTCTGCCGCCTGCTTGACGTCACCGGACTCTGCTGTCCAGCTTGGACGTCGTCCTCCGGCTAGAGGAGATGAGAGGGGAGGGCCGCTGTCTCCCACAGCCTTTCCTGGGCAGCGGTGACCCCATTCCTGAGCCATGGGAGACTGGTGAGCAGTCTTTTCAGAGGAGGCTCCTGACAGCATCCAGGTCCCAATCCTTCAGAAAGATGGAGACTTAAAAATCCCCAGCTGTGTGGGGGAGGGAGGGAGGCAGCGGGAAGGAAGCCCTGCTCAGCGAGCTGCCAACACAGCTTCCCTCCCTCTTCCCTCGGAGAAAAGAGCCGGGAGGCTGAGAGGGAGGGGAGGAATCAGGACTAAGTTGTGGGGCAGGGAGAGGTGGGACCTGAGCAGGCACCACAGTCCACTCCCCCTGCCCAGAAGGACCTCACCAGGAGCAGCTGAGTGGAAAAGCCCCTCGTGTTCTTGGAGCATGGCTGAAGCCACCACACTAGCTCCACCCCCATCCTAAAGCTGACACCATCAAGTCAGGAGGCAGGGGCAAGAACCAGGCAAGCTCAGGAACACTCTAGAGCCAGGAGAAAAAGAGAAAGAGAGAGATAAAAAGGGCAGATGGGCAAATTTATAGATTTAGCTTGCAGACTTCCTCTCCTTACTGAGTGTCTTAGTCAACTCGGGCTGCTATAACGGGGTGGCTCAAACAATACACATTCATTTCTCACAGTTCTGGGGCTGAGAAGTCTAAGAGAAAGGTGCTGGCAGGTTTGGTGTCTGGCAAGAGTCTACTTCCTGATTTGCAGATGATCGCCTTCTTGCTGTGTCCTCATAGTGGAGAAAGTGCCTCATTAGTGCCTCTTCTAAGGGCACTAAGCCCATCATAGGGCCCTACCCTCATGGCTTCATCTAAACCTAATCACCTCCCAAAGGCCCTGCCTCCAAATACCATCCCATTGGGGGTTGGGGTTTCAACCTATGCATTGGGGCTGGGGCGGGGGCCACAAACATGCAGTCCATAGCACCGAGCATCTGTTGGGCTGCAGTGTCCAGCCCTGTGCTGACGGCAATGGGAGTGCGCAAGGCAAGCAAGAGTCAGGGTTCCTGCCTCTGAGAGTCCCAGTGTAAAACTGAGCTACTTCAGAGAAAGAGAACAGCACTGTAGGTGAAGTCAGGACTTGGTGCTTAGGCGCACATGCAGGCTGAGTTTGAATCCTCTGCCTCTCATCCCCAGCTGGCCCCGGACCAGTTCCTCATCCCCTCTGAGCCGAGTCTCATTGGTAAATTGGGAAGAAAGAAAGAACCACTAGTGGGTTATTGGGATAATTATTTTTTAAGTGAAAATCTTATTAAAGTGTAATATACATACAGAAATGTACATAAGTCATGGATGAACCAACAGCCAGGTGAGTTTTTACAAGTCTCAGGTAACTAGAACCCGAGGCAAAAGATAGAGCATTAAAAGTACCCCAGAAACCACTTTTTCCCCAGGTCACATCCATCC
Source organism: Pteropus alecto (assembly GCF_000325575.1). NCBI lineage: Eukaryota > Metazoa > Chordata > Mammalia > Chiroptera > Pteropodidae > Pteropus > Pteropus alecto. The sequence goes on along the minus strand of NW_006429864.1, from coordinate 2,756,716 downwards.
CTCCCCATGACGCCATCACGTTTACCTCTTTGTAAACATCTTATTAATAGAACCTCATACCGCGCACATCCTTTTTTGAGAGGCCGGTCCGTGCGGTCATGTGTGACCATAGTCCCATCATTCTCGTGGCTCCGTGATATGCTACTGTGTAGGAATATTCCACTGTGGATAGGATTTAGGTTGCCAGGCATTGTAGTTTGGGACTCTTACACGTGATGCTGCTAGGTCTTTTAGGACACGCATGCGAACATGTCTACTGGGTGTACATCTAGAGGTGGAACAGCTGGGTCGTGAGCTGTGCACATGCCCGCCCTTCCCGGTGGGTCAAGCACATCTGCACTGCCACCGGTGGAGGGTGACAGCCTCACTGGCTTCTCATCCTCGTCAGCACTTGATGTTGTCAGCTTTTTCATTTCCCCACTGTAGTGGTTGCATGGTGGTATTTAATTATGGTTTTAACTTGTATTTTTCTGACGATTTTTCTAACTTGTATTTTTCATGATGAGCGCCTGTGCCTGTTTATACATTTTTGTCCATTTTCATATCCTATTTTATGGAGTGGCTAATTTAACTCTTTTCTTCATTTTTAATTTGGTTTCTGGGTTTTTTTTTATTAGAGATTTATAAGAGTTCCTTTTTGCATTCTGACGGGAGTCCTTTGTCAGATATGTGTACTGGAAATAGCTTCTGCCACTCTCTGGTTTGCCTTTTAATTCTCGATGGAGACCTGAGAAAGAGAAATTCTTAATTTATCAATATTTTTCCTTTACGCTTAGTGTCTTCTATGTCCTGGTTAGGAAATGTTTGCCTGTCCAAAGGCCAAGAAGTTGTTCTTTAATGTTTTCTTCTAGAAGTTTTGGTGTTTTACCTTTCACATTTATATCTGCCATTCATCTGGAATCCTTCATGTGTAGTGTAAAGTAGGAGCCAAATTTTACTTTCTTATAAATGGATACCAGTCAACCAGCCGCAATTAATAAAAATAAATTTGTTTTTCCACTGTTCAGCACCGTCCCCTTTGTCATAAATCAAGTGACCATATAATGTGCGGGACTGTTTTTGGACTCTGTTCTGTTCCCTTGGTCAGCTTCTCTAGCTTTATGTCAATGCCACATCGTCTTAATTACTGTCGCTTCGTAAGTCTTGAAATCTGGTAACGTACACCCTCCAGCTTTGTTCTTTTCCGAGATAGTCTTGGTTATTGTTGGCCCTTCGCATCTTAATGCATAAGACGCTGAGATTTTGATTGGGATTGTATTGACTCCATAGGTCGATTTGAAGAGAATGAACATCTTTAGAATATCAAGTCTTCTGAATCCACGAACCTGACATGTGTCTGCATTTGTTTAGATTTTCTTTAATTTCTCATAATAATACTTCCCAGTTTTCAATGCAGAGGTCATATATAACTTCTGTTGTTCCGAGGCGCCTACATTTTCTAAATGGTATGTTTTTAAAATTTCTCTTTCTATTTAGGAGTTTCTAGTATATAGAAGTACGATTGTTTTTTGTATACCGACCTTGTAGCCAGAGATGTCGCTAAGTTAGTGAGAGGATTAAATGAGACCGGTAAACCCCAGGCATGTTGCAAGGGGCCCGCTAACTCTTATTCCTGTGCAAACAATCCAACAGTCCGAAGTAGGACGGGAATCAGTACCAAGGGCAAGGTTAGTGGAGGAGGACATCAGGATGGGAAGGTCAGTGAACCCCTGAGGGCAGGATTTGCCTGGCCAGTTAAAGGAGGGAGAAGCCCTATGGAGAGAAACAGCAGGAGAACGGTAAGAAAACCGTCTAGAATGGACCTTGTGAGAGGGTCAAGACACCTGAAGGATTGCAGTGTTGGCACCGCACTTTATAGTGTGTAAAGCCCTAGCACGGCCACTCTGTCATTGATCCTTACTGCGCAACTCTGGTCCCACGTAAGATCTTTGTCAGAGATAAGGAAAAGACTAGAGAGTTAAGAGGCTTGGCTGGAGTCTCTCCAGGAGGAAGTTAGTGGTAAGATAGGTTTCACCACTCAATGGAAGGGTTTTCTAACACTGTCCCATAGCAGCCTTGGTCCTGATGAGACAAGACCATGGGAGCAGAAAAGGTTATCAGGAAGATAAGGGATGCCAGTGTTGAAATCTGTGTTTGGAAGACCTTTGTGCAGAGTGAGAGGCAGCGGGCCATCTCGAGGGTTGTCTCCACAGGCCGGGGGCATAAGACGATGCGGGCCCTGGATCGGGGAGGGAGGACGGAGCAGCACAGAGGCAGGAACCACAGAACAGGCCAGGTGCCCCCACCGCCCACCTCAGGTCCTCCGTTCCCTAAGTGCAACACACACGGCTGAAGAGCATGCCTCTGGGGCGTTTGGATCTCAACTTATTTTTTTAAAGGGAAAAAAGTGAAACTTACATGTCTTCTACCCTTTCTCAGCTAATCTCGTGATTAAAGCTAAAACTAAAACAAACAATAAACTCTCCCTCTCGTCTGCTCTGCTGGACCCCGGTTTCCAGCTCCTGTTACACACAGACCTCGTTAATCCCCTTTGGCCTCCCAGAGCTGGCCCGCCTTGGCCTGTACTCGTCCAGTTAGCTCAGTCCTTTCATCCGGTGACTCCCTTTTAAGTGGCTCTGCTGCGGCCCGCTCTCCCCCAGCATGATGCTGAACTTGGCGGTGGCGTACACCAACAATCCTTTCTCTTTTCTCAAAGCATGTTTGGTAGCTGATCTCACCAGAGCCTCTCAGAGTGTCCGTAATGGAGAGAGCGGTTTCAGTGCTGCCCCAGAAAAATGATGAAGGCACGATCAGGAGAGAATGACTCACTTCAGACCACACGACTAGATGATAGTCCAGAGGAGCAAATTCAAGCCCCCGGTCCATTGTCATCTCTACGCCACCATTAAAAAAAAGAAAAGAAAAACAAAAATCAACCAGAGGAGGTGGGGTGTCTATAGTTTGGGCAACACCGAGATTCCCTATATCGGGTTAGTTTTGCCTCTCACACAACCCAGTTGTGGACCTGGAAGATTTCCATGGATCCCAGCCCTGCAGACCTCGCTCCTTCCTCTGACTTCCGGCCCCGTAGAGAGGCCCGAAGCTGGGCAGGCCGGACGTGGTTGCCGCGAAGGCCAGCTACGCCGAGGGCGAGGTGGGCAGGCCGTCCGTCCCCTAGGGCCCGCAGTTACAGCCAGCACACTCAGAGTCCTTTCCCAGCCAAGCTAGCGCCTCGGCGGTGTCTTCTACACTCTCTCCTTGCTGGTGTGCACTGCTGCTGCTCTGTGTAATTCACAGTCCCTCATCTAGAAAGGACCGTATGCATCCCCAGAACGACCAGGTGGAAAGGAGAGATTCGAGCAGAAACGGGCTGCCTGCCAGGCAAAGGCTCGCTGTGGGAACCTTTCTAGGCCTCCAGCTAAACCACCCCTTTCCCATGAGGCACTTCTGAGCATCTGTGAGATGTCTCCTCTGAGACCAGCGAAGCCACTGGAGAGATCGTTGGGCTCAGACACCTTGTACTCAGCTCTCCTCCAGAGCTATCCCCATGCCACCCACTTCTGAGATTCAGGGACACACTGTGGCAGGTGAGATTGGAAAGATGGAAGGGAGACTGCCAAATTCTGCTTAAAATACCAGTGGGACCGACATTCACTGAGCACCTGCTTTATGTGTCAGACACTTTACGTGTGCTGTCACATCATCTACAGAACATCCCCAGGGTGTACATATTAGTGCTTTTCAACTGAGAGAGACTTTGCCCCTACCCCCAGGGAATATTTGGCGATGTCTAAGACATTTTTAATTGTCACAACTGGGCAGAAGAGGGGGCGATTGGCATCGGGTTTATAGAGGCCAGGGATGCTGGTAAACTTCCTACAATACACAGGGAAAGCCCTTGACAACGAAGAACGATCTAGCCCAGTTTGTCAATGCGCCAAGGCCGAGAAACCCAATTGCAATTTACAAATGAGAAAAGGCACGAATTCAAAGCTAAGCAGTTTCCCTGAAGCCTGACAGCTGGGCAGTGGCCTTGCTATGTGCAGTCCACCTTGGTCTGGCTCAAAAGCCTATACTTCTTAGGTTACGAAATGCTCTATTCAAGAGCACCTGCCCACCAGGTCCCATCTATGTCAGGAGAGAACAACTCATGAGCCCAGGGTGGCTGCTCAGACACAGACATTTCCCACCACGCTCTGGGAGGTCACTGAGGTGTGAACCCCGCCCTCTCCCTCCAGAAATAGGGGGTGTCGCCCGAGCAGTTACACCATGTGCATATGCAGAGGCCTGGTACGTGCCCGTTGAAGGTATTGCCCAGAAGCCCACAGGTGTCAGGGCCCCGGTGGGAATCAGGGACGTCCCCCTCATGGGAGGACGGGACTAGGGTAGGTCTTGGGAGGCCTGTAGTGGGGCCTCAGCACTCAGAGGAGAATTAGGGTCCTGACATCGGCGAGAATATGCCCAGTTCTGAGGCCAGGCTGGGGATGTGGGGAGTCAGGGCTCTAGTTTGGCAGGTGGGTCATAGAATAGATCGCCGATTCTCTTCTCTCGTGTCTCTTACTTCACGGTCCGACGTTTGCTCTGCTTCCTCCACTGACTGCCTTCCTGGCCCTATCAACCATCTTGTTAACCATCACCTTATAAACTGTTGAAAGACAGTTTTTGCTGAGTTGCTGAGGTGGAACAACCATTCTGCCACTGCACCCACCTGGCCCCTCAGAGGAGGCAGCAGATAAGCCGGGAAGGGACTTGAGAGCTGGCTTCTGGAGAGCTTTGAATGCCAGGCGAAGGGTTAAGAGGAAGGCAGAGGTTAGATCTCCAAAACTCATTGATTCTGGGAGGCAGGGGAGGGGAGAGCAGAGTCTGTCTGGAATGATGTAGCTGACAGCGTTAGAGAAGGGAGCTGCCAGGACGCCCCCGCCCCTTCCTCCCTGCCTGCTCTGCAGAGGCCCCAATTCTCCCGGTGCTTCTCGAAATAACATTAGCGCAGCAGACGCCCCAGCTATTAGAGTGGGAGGGCGGATCTGCATTCAGGCAGCGCTGCCCTTTATTTCAAGTGTCCTCACCGCAAATGGGACACGAGGTCTGAACACATGTGCACGCGCCTCTGTGCATGTGGCCCAGGAAGAATCATCCCAGCGAACGTCAATGAATAGTCGGGGACAATGAGGTACAGTGAATGAGCGCGTCGTAAGGAGCCTCTCATGAGGCCCGAATGACAACTGGACTCGCAAGGAAGGGTGCCAGCCCGAACAGTGTCCATATTCAGAAAATGAGCGAGGACGTTCGCACCTGACAACGAGGCTGCAGAGGGAGCGGAAGCTCCTCTACGTGGCACTGTTCCTGGGCCGATTAAAGAGAGAGGACGACGCCCCCTCATTGTGAGAAGCTCTCAGAAGACTGAGGCAAGTTCTTCAAAAGAAAGAACTGAGAAAGCTGAGAAAGGAAGGAAGCCCAGCCTCGCCTTTTCTCTGTTGAAACTTGGCGGGGGTTGGGGGCGGTACCTAAGGGAATGAGGCTCCTTCATCTCCCCATTCTACTTCTAAGGATGGAAGCCAAATGGGGAAAAGGAAATTCGTGTGCATTACAGCAATTTCTGAGGCAAAGAGCTCGGTGGCTGCCATTTTTTAATTTTCCTAACACCGACCCACACTAATGTTTCTTCTTCCAACCTCTGTGAGCCTCTCTGGCCCCCCACTTCCTGTAAGAGTCGTTTAGCTGAGTCTGTGGAGACAAAACAAGGTTAGTCTTACTTGTCCAAGAAGCGTAAGGACTGGTGCAGGGTGACAGCTAAAGAACAAACAGCTTGGGAGCCAGGATGAGGTGCTACAATAGCTTCAGGCCCCTGTTGAGAAATGGCAGATAAAGAAGCAAGGGAGACATAGGAAGACTTCCCGGAGGAAGTGGTATTTGAGTGAGACCTTGATGAGTGGGTTGTCACAGGCCGAAGGCTGGGGTCACGGGGGCAAGTTGTGAGAGTCTGGAGGTTGTGTATACCGAGCGGTGTTGGGAGAAAGGGTGAGGAACCAGTGAAGGATGGGCCAGAACCGGAAAAGGGGCCGGGGCCGGGGCCCAGGTCACACAGTCATGAACGCCCTGAAAGCAAGCACAGGTGAGCAAGGGAATTAGGACACTTATCCCAAAGGAGAGAGGCCAAAAAGGGCCGCGACCTGAAGTGGTCAGGTCTGTGTTTCGGAAAAGTAGCTTCTACTGGGGGGTTTGGGGCGGTACCTAAGGGAATGAGGCTCCTTCATCTCCCCATTCTACTTCTAAGGATGGAAGCCAAATGGGGAAAAGGAAATTCGTGTGCATTACAGCAATTTCTGAGGCAAAGAGCTCGGTGGCTGCCATTTTTTAATTTTCCTAACACCGACCCACACTAATGTTTCTTCTTCCACCCTCTGTGAGCCTCTCTGGCCCCCCACTTCCTGTAAGAGTCGTTTAGCTGAGTCTGTGGAGACAAAACAGGGTTAGTCTTACTTGTCCAAGAAGCGTAAGGACTGGTGCAGGGTGACAGCTAAAGAACAAACAGCTTGGGAGCCAGGATGAGGTGCTACAATAGCTTCAGGCCCCTGTTGAGAAATGGCAGATAAAGAAGCAAGGGAGACATAGGAAGACTTCCCGGAGGAAGTGGTATTTGAGTGAGACCTTGATGAGTGGGTTGTCACAGGCCGAAGGCTGGGGTCACGGGGGCAAGTTGTGAAAGAGAGTCTGGAGATTATGTATACCGAGCGGTGTTGGGAGAAAGGGTGAGGAACCAGTGAAGGATGGGCCAGAACCGGAAAAGGGGCCGGGGCCGGGGCCCAGGTCACACAGTCATGAACGCCCTGAAAGCACAGGTGTCTGAGCAAGGGAATTAGGACACTTATCCCAAAGGAGAGAGGCCAAAAAGGGCCGCGACCTGAAGTGGTCAGGTCTGTGTTTCGGAAAAGTAGCTTCTACTGCTACAATGCGGACGATCTACTTGCACTAGGAGAGACCAAGGGAGGAAGTCCATGCCTTCTTCCTTCGTTCCTTCGTTCCTTCGTTCCTTCGCTCACTGAGCGTTTCTCGAGCTCCGGCGGGGTGCCAGGCACTGTGCTGAGTGAGACAATCCAAGGGGCCTCCCAGTCCGTGGAGCTGTTTCTACATGTCCTTCCCGAGGGCACACTGGGACACTCCCGGTTGCATGGGAGGGGCTGTCACACGTATTGTCCTACTGCCAGCTTTCCTCCAGTCCCAGAGTTCCCAAACTGTACCGAGCCAGAACTGGCAGCAGACACAGATAGCCCCTCTGGGTAATTTCCAAAACGCTGACAAAGCCTGTTGTTTTGCATCTTGCAGGAGGTTCTTGGCTCTGTGGTGGGTAGAAGCACTGAACAGGGTGCTTTTAAGACAGTTTGCCCGCCCGGGGTCACCGGGTTTTCTGAAGTGACCTCCAGGTGAAAATCCCCAGTTAAACGCCCAGTTCTTTGTCCTGTTAAAATTAACACTAGCCTTATATAATTTCCCTCACTCCTGATGCTGAGGACACTTTTAGTAGTTACCTGCTCTTTAAGCCATTGTATCTTAAAATGAAGAAAACGAATCTATCCCTGGATTATATTATTTCTTGATAAACTGCAGCCCTCTTGCCTTTTATTTTATTTTATTTTATTTATTTTATTTGTGGTCATGCTGGTGATGAGGAAGGGAGCAGGTGGCTACTAGCTCTCCAGATGTCTCTTCCTATTAAAATGTGCTCTGGTCCCTAAAAGTGACCTTCATTTCTGCCCGCTCCGTGATTTCTTCTACCATGCTAAAATGCACTCGGCCACACACCTCCTTGCTAGGAAGCCCTGACTTCTTTTAGTTAATAACAGCTCACCCAGCATGTGACATCTGCACCAAAGAAATCAGATCTCCATAACTGGCAGCTATGATATAATCTCTGCATTCATCTGCTGTTTCTGCGGTGCGCCCTCACCCTTCCTCACTCAGCTCCCTCCCCGCTCCCTGTCACCTCATTTACATCACAATGAAGGCTTTCCCAGCAGTATTTCCGTTGGAACCAACCATGGAACCAACCGGCACTTTCTATCTGCCTCCTCCTTTCCTCCCCGTTCTCCTCCCTTCCCCCCAGATTTCTCTTCACCCTTTGGGATCCCCCCATCCCAAGTCCTCTTAGACCCCCTCCCACCCAGGCACTGCCCCCACTCCCTGCTCACATCTCTCTCTCTCTCTGGGGTCCTCAGGAAAGCTTCCGGGTCAGGGAGGAGTGGGGATGGGGCCTAATGAATATACTCAATTCTTCCTTTTCTTTTTACCCCCAACTTAATGATTCACCCATCCTTTCCACACATATTCTTTGCCCCTCCAGCACAGCCCTACGGACACTTCCATCCATGAGCCCAAGATGACACCCCTGAGAGGTGACCCCTTACCCCGGCTCACACACAGACACACAGACGCAGCCACTCTATCTTTGTTTTCGATCACATCACCCCAGGGAGCCACTCAATCCGCGGTCAAAGGTCAGGTCACGATGTCACCAGGACCGAGTCAATCTTCTTTTGTACTAATCCCAACTGCCGACTAGATAAAGCCACCAACTCACCCCAGTTTTCCTGAGACTTTCCCTGTTTTCGTCCTGAAGGCTTGCGCCCCAGGAATTCCCACAATCCCAGGCAAATCAGGACAGCCGATCACTCTGTGAGTCCCAGATCTTCTGCACGAATTGGAGCTCAACACCCATAAGGATGCTGAATCCAGTGCACATGCGTACACCCCAGCAGGCCAAGTCATTCAGCTGTGCTCTTGTGGCACAAGGAAGGACTACCACAGGCCCACAAATCCTCCAGCCCTGGACCATACACCCCAGCAGGCCAAGTCATTCAGCTGTGCTCTTGTGGCACAAGGAAGGACTACCACAGGCCCACAAATCCCACCACCCCCAGCCCTGGACCGGCCATTCAGACTAGGGTGCCACACATAGAAGGCTTCTCTAGAGCGTGGTGACCTGGAGTCATCACAGCTATGCCCCAAGATACCTAGGGCAGTCCAAGGAGCCCGCTGGGGTGGGGTTAGGGCTGAAAAAGTTTATTAACAGCCACTATGTAGTGTTCAATGATACTGAACTAGGAAAGGGTGCTGCTCACGGACCCCAGGCACTGTAAAATAGAATACCATTCTTAAACGCACGCGTATCCATTCATTTCACAAACAGTTCTTGAACTGTGGGCCAGGTGCTATGCCAGAAGTTAGGCTTGCGGCATTGAATAAAGCACAGTTCTGTCGTCTGCTGAGAAGTCGATGTGAATAAAGAGGACCTGCACTCCGGCGTGATTGACACTGTTATAAGAATAAGCAGAGAGTGCACAGAAGACATGGAGGGAGGCCTCGCCGTGGAAGCCCTGTCTCCGCCGAGCCCCCGGGACTCAGGCGTAGGGAGCAGCACGGGAAAACTTGGGAGAAAGCCAGCAGGAGATCACTGCAAAGCCACAGAACTTGAGTCCGTCAAAACGAAGGGTTGTATGGGGAGCAGTGGTGCCATACAACAGGAACATGCAAAGAGGAACAGTCGTAATCAAGAAGGCATTCTCTGTCGTGTTAGGAAATTCAGACTTTATTCTTTGGGCAAAAGGGAATCCTTGGGAGAGCTTGGAAAAGAGCGAAGATCAAGCCTGTTAATATCCCAAGGGAAATATGACAGAAACTTAGACTAAGACAGCAGTAGTAGAGTTGGAGGGGAACACTGGTTTTACGGAAAATCAATGATCAAACGGGACTTAGTAATCGCTCAGGTATAGGGATGAGGGAGAGGAGGGAATCGAGGGTTCCTGGCTTGGTCAGGTTCCTCGGAATCAGGTTTCTGTCCTGGTTGTACCGCTCTCCAAGACCAGAAGCCGGGAGGGACTTGTCGGGGGAAGATAGCCGATGGCAGGGAAGAAAACCTGGAGAATTCCATTTTGGACGTGTTGAGTGTGAGACGTTGTGGCCCATCCAAGGGAAGATGGCCAGCAGCCGTTGAGTGTTCAGATCAGGAGCTCGGAAGAGAGGTTTGGGCTGCAGACTCGGATCCAAACATCAACACCTTGTGGAGGCAGCTGAAGCCATGGGACAGGACGGGCCAACCAGGAGCAGAGAACAGGGCCCAGGATGGTCCCTGAAGAGAACCAGCATTTCAGGATGAAGAGGCTAGAGTGACAGAGAAGGACAGGCTCAGGGGATAGGAGGAAACCAAGAGGTATATTAGCATGTAAGCCAATGAAAGAGGGGCTCTAAAAGGACGGAGTGGAAAAAAAAATATGGACCAACTAAGAGGTCATTTGATAACTATCGAAAAGTGTTGGTTGGCTTCAGCAACATCCCTGGACAGCAGTTCTAGTGGGTTGTCAGGGGCGGAAGCCAGGGTTTTGTGGACTGAGGACAAGAGGGAAGCGAGCAAGTAGCAATAGTGAGCATAGCTTCTCTCTCAAGAAGTGTGGCCATAAACGAGAAGAAAAGCCGTGGTTCCTGGAGGGAGAAATGGAGTTCAGGAGCTAGCGTGTTGCTTTCGAGTTAGTTGGCAGACTTGTGCATGTTTAAGTCCTCGTGGGAGAGAATAAAAGAAAGCCAGACCTTTAAGTAGAAGGAAGAGAACGTAATTCTTGGAGCAAGCCTCCTGGGATGGTTGCAGTTGATGGATGGTTGCAGTGGATGGAATCACAGCTCAGCTGGAAAGATCTGCCTGACGGAGGACCTGCCATTGTCAGAGGCACAAAGAGGCAGGAAGCACTTCGGCTTGTAGAGGATTGAGAGAACGTCCTTCCCATCCCTCCCATCCTTCCCATCCCTCCCATCCCTCCCGTGCTTCCTTATCTCCACACTGCAGAGACGAAGCTGCCTGCAGGGAGTCAGGTGCAGAGGTCAGTCAGTACAGGCTTACAGAGTGCAGAAGATTTAACAGACAGGACTTGAGAAATACCAAAGGCAGCAGTAAGAGCTTAGGCTTGCTGGGAGATCTTGATTCTTTGGTATGCCCATCAGAATCCGGACTCAAAAAGAATGTACTATCTAGCGACAAAAGTGCTGCTCAGCAATGCAGAGTCTTCTGAGCAGGAAAAACCAGGAAGGGGGATCTGGGAGAGGGCGAGGGGCTGTGCCTTGGGTGGGAGGGGGCAGCATGACAAAGGCACAGAGAAGGGAAAGGCCTAGTGGGCCAATGAGAATGGTCAAGAGTCTGACAAGGAGGTCTCTCGAGATGTCAGGTGCAGCCCTGAATGTCAGTGGCCGACCCTGTGCCCTAGACCAGGTGGGCAGCATGCCTAGTTGGTACAGCTTGTGGTAGCAGCAAGTGAGATGAGAAGAGAGGTTGGGGTTAGGCTGTACAGAGCCCTGAATGCAAGCGTGGTCTGTCACTTTCCGACATGATGATAAGGGCAGGCTCTGTTCTGTTCACTGCCTATCTATGGGCCCCCGATGGTGACGGCGCATAGTAAATGCTCACCAAATACGACAAAGGGGCCATTGCTCTCAGCAGCTCACCCCTTCAGGGACAGACCTGTCTGCCTGTCAAAGCAACTGCTGACACATATCCTGGCAGGTGACATGTAGCTGTGCCTGCCTCACCAGGTGCATCGGTCCCGTTTTCGTCTTGCTGCCCCATGACGGGGCCGTGTGGGCAGTGGCCTAGGAGCCAGAAGTCCTGGGTTCTAGAACCAGCCCTTCTAACGTGGCCCTGGAGCCGTGTTTGTGACACCTGTCCAGGGTGGCGAAGACAGATGAGAGGAGGACCCAATGTGAAGGCGCTTGAAGTACAAGGTGCCACAGCACCGTGCGTATCACTGTAGGCAGAGCGCCTGGTAAGTGGTCCATGTAACTGGCACTCACTAGTCCCTAGTATTGTCCTTTCCTTGTCCCTTGTAGTCAACTGAACCCTGAGTGGCTGAGGGGAGGGGGCAGGAGGCCAAGATATACCAGACCTCCCTCCCCAACATCCTCGTCCCTGGCCTGGCCCTCATGGGAAGAAATATGGCGGATATGTAAGGTGACCACACATCCCAGTTTACGTCTGCTGTCCTGGAGTGATTCATACCAGTGCTCCCATTCACTCTTAATAGTGTCCAGATTCTGTGGTCACCTGCTGATAGTCTTTGCTGTGGTCGAAGCTTCTGTTCTTGGGAAAGCTTATGTTTGCAAAGCAGAACCATTAGTTGGACACGGAGAGAACCAAGTCTGGCTAGCAGCTTGGCTAAATTGCATGTTTATACCTTGTCACATATGCACCTGGCCATAGTCACACCCATCTCTCATCAGTTATACTGTCCACAGAACCTGGGGAGGGATCCCCGTAGCCAGTACACAGGGAATAGGGAGCTCGCGTGCCCTCTGTTCTCTTCCGCGTGGCCGTCACGCCGTCTTGGGGTGTCCTGGAAGGAATCTGTGAGCAAGGGGGTTAGGGCCGCACTCCCTTGTCCCAGTTTTGCTTTTTGAGAAAGCTCAGCCCAAGAAGTCTTTAGAAACGTTACTGTGACAGGGACAATATCTTAAATAGCTGAAGTTGCCTGACACTCCGGAAGTACCCTCTACCCTTATTCCACACTCACAGTCAATTTCATGAGTCCTAAGTGACTACTTTGGGAAATAAAAGAGAAGGAGGGAGGGAGGGAACAGGGAAGGAGGAAGAAAGAGAGAGCAGGAGGGAGGGAAGGGGGAAGGGACGGAGGAAATCTTCTCTCACTGAGGGCTGGTAAGATTTTCCCCGGGGCCTGGGGTGGATGGGAAGAAAATGGGGGAGGGAGGGGGGCGAAATGCTAGGAATTGTTAAGATGAAATCTAATTAAAATGCTCATTGAACTCAAATTCACAAGGACTTTTCCTTAGCATTTCCTCAGAATCTAAGACAAGGTCTCTACCCTTAAAGAACTAATAATAATTCAGGTCAGGCTATGATCAAGTACAATGATAGAATCCCAAACAATAAGAAATAAAAAAAAAATACCGAAAGAGTGGTTCTCAAGCTTTATCCTGCAAAAGAATCCTTGGGGACCATTAAACACAGATCACTGGGCCCCAGCTATCTGGGCTGGGGCAGACCGGAGAATGTGCGTTTCTGACAAGGTCCCTGGGGATGCTGTTGCTGCTGGCCTGGGGGCCACACTTTGAGAACCGTTTCCGAACAGAACCTAGAGATTGACGTGACTTGAATTCATGTGTTAAGCTCCACAGAGGAGACAGCATTTGAGGTGGGTTTTAACAGATGAATAGGGTTCGGGATACCAAATGATGATAGCTAACAATTATTAAGTGCTTACAATGTACTGGGCACTGAGTGTTATTATTCACTAGAAATCGGATAAAATAGATACAGTTATTGTCCACAGAGGCAATGAGGGATTAGGTGACCCAATGTGCTATACCAGCTCAAAACAGTGTGGAGGGGACACAGCACAGGAGTTGTTGCTGAGGGTTCTTTAAGATCCCCCAGCTGAGAACTGCCCAGATCTCAGCTTCTGCTCCAAGATCCTCAGCTGCCATGCTGTGTGCCCAGCCCTCCAGGGTTCAGGAAATGGATATGTGTGGCCTTGGATTTGATTTCCTGCCAAGGCACAGGACTGGCATTGCTTCCTTCAGACGTAGTCGAGGAAGGAGAGGTGCTTGTCCATCTTTCCCCTGCGAAACAGTCAAGGTCAGGGAGGTCCTTCCTGGCAGAGGGCAGAGCATGTAGAAAAGCACTGAGCGGCAATCTGGGGAACCATGAGCCATTCAGCATCACTGGAGCATGAAGCGCAAGGAGGGGCAGGAGCAAAGCTGGAGTGACCTTCAAGTCCCAGCTTCTCCACGTGGTGCTTCAGAGCCTCTTCATGAGCCTCTGGTTCTGTCAGATGGCAGATAAAGTATCACGGAGGTGAAGGGGACAGTAATGAGGGACTTCGGGGGCAGCTGTGGGCCAACTCCGCAGGACTGAGGAACTTCAGGGCCAACTCCGTGGGCTTTGCAGTAATTATCTCACTGTCAGGGAGGTGGGGGCAGCAGGCTCCAGCGGGGTAGCTGGGTTACCTGATGCTCACCAGAGGCTGCTTTGCTAGATGTGAGGCTTCTAGTTCCCCGACAGGAATGTGCTCTGGAGGAGGGAGCAAGGAGATTGAGAAATCAGAACAGAGGTGACATAGAAGTCAAAATTCCCCAGCCAGACATATCAGAGGATTAACTCAGGACATGTAGAGACGTGTCAGGAACAGTCACAGGTTTCCGTGTTGTGCACACAGATCCCAGCAGACAGGCCATGCCTCTGAGCACACAAACGCACTCAGGTGCGCCTAGACAACTCCAGACAACAAAAGCCACACTCTTTTGGCTAACCTAAGGGACCAGGTTAGTCTCTCTAGGTCATTTCCAACATCCAGAGTTAAGAGTCCACTTTGCCTCTGCCATGGCTTCCCCAGCTCCAGTCTTTTTCTGAGTTCCCAAAACTACCAGGCTCCCCAGTATACACCCTTACAAGTACTGTATATGCTCAGTGGGTATAAAAGCCAGCCTGGGTGGGGACGGGGGTGAGGTGAGGAGCGAAGAAACGCTCTTTAGGAAAAGAGCTCTCTCCCCTCTCTACTTCATCCAACCTCCAACCTTCTCCCACACCTGCCCACCTTCTGGACCAGTCATTACCTTCTGCTGTGAGATCTCCCCCTTCTATTCCAGAAACAGAGTTCTCCCAGGGGTCTGTAGGTGGTAGAGGGCTTTCTACTATTCCTGTGTCTTGCCACCTCTGTCCCTTGTCACACCCTAGTACCTACCAAACTCATGAGCTCCCATTTCCTGTTGATTTTTTATGGAAAGATATGACTTATCTCCCGGGCTCAGCCCTGTTCATGGCTGGTGATGGCAAGTCAAAGGTTCCTAGAATGTGAGGTGGAGACTCGATTTCGTCTTTGGTCTGGCTCCTTCGATCCGGGTATTTTTAAAGCAGCGCCTCTCAGCATAGAGTAGTATTTATACCACTAACTTTTCGCTTGTTAAAGAAGAATAGAAGTGGGAAGGAGGCTGGCCAGGGGGCCGGGAGGCCAGGTTCCAGCCCAGCTCTCCTCGCGCCTTGCTGTGTGGCCTCGGTCAAGTTGCCCAACCTCTTGGGGCCTCAGTGTCCTCTTTTCATGGAGCACTGAAGCAGCACCTCTGAGCTCGAAAAGCTTTTCTCTGTTTTGTTGTCCCACCTATGGTCTGGTGTCAACTGGCTTCTCATCTTACTGGTCGTCCCCGGGCTCCCGCCCTCTTAAGAAGGGCCTCATGCGTAGCTGGAGTAATTACATGGGTATCTCTGTGATGCCACTGAAGGGGCCTTAGAGCCCTTTTACTGTTCAGGTGGCACACTGTTAGTGAGAGGCTCTCTGCTCCTGGGATGAAATGGAATGTGAGGTAGCACACCTGTTGTATTTTCCTCTGACCGAAGAACCTGGTCTCTCCAGTGAAGAAGAGCACAGTGTGGCTGTGTGGCTGCTGCTCGGGACAGATGAAGGAAGGTCAGGGTTTGGGAGAGATGGAGGCACAAAGGCGTTCCACAGCAGAGACCCTGAGGGAACTTAAGACACCTCCCATCCTATTCAAGATGCTGGGTTTTCTGATTTGCCAAAAGCTAACGGAGTAACGACCTTGGTACCTGGGCCAGGGAAGTCATGTCACTGTGTGTCATCACTCCCCTCCCCCAAGCCCATGGCCCACATTGCTAATTTAACCCTCAGTTCTTCCCTACTGAACCTGAACCTGGCCTCGGAATACTTCAGGCAGCCGCAAAGACGGTAAAGAGGTAAAACGTGTTTTCATCCCTGTCTGAGACCCTGTTGGTTCTGTCAGTCGCTCAAACCCAGACCTGGTGTCTTTCAATTCACCCTTCTGGGAGGTGCCCACTCAGCCTGAACTCTAGGGTGGTGAGGGTTTGGCAGGCAAAGGGGCCATCTGTCCCCTGCATTCTGGCCTCCAAAGTCCTAACTGATCCTGGGCTCCTCACTCTGATCAAGCGAGATGAGAGGGAGTCCAGCCAGACCCCCAGCCCTGCTCTGGACATCTCACCCACCCCTCCCACTGAAGACCCGAGGCACCATTCTTTCGAGGCTAAAGGAGAAGTGGCTCCCTTCATGGCTGCCCAGGTCCCACGGGCCCTGGCGCCTTGTGGCGCCCCGTGGCGCCCGAGTCACGGACATGGATGAGGCTCGCCTTCACTGTTTCACGTGGGAGCAGCCGCTGCAGTCACAGTAGCGGGGGTTAAATTTGCATGAGCTTAGCATGTAACTGTGGCTTAATTTTGAAAGGGAGAAGAGCAGGTTAGGATGGGTGGGTAACCATGTACCTGAGGAGAACTGTCAATCAGCGCTATTAAGATGCAAACTGCCCATTGGGAGGAGGGAGGCTCTGCCAGCAGCTGACCACTGAGACCTGCACACAGAAGGCTGCCAGGCAGGATGGCTTTTGACTCCTCCCGGCAAGTGGGAAGCAGAATGGCTTCCGATTGTTCACCCGATGGGATGACTCAGCCTGCCAGCGATTTCCCTTTCACTTTCTGCCTTTCCAGGGAACCCAAGTGTATTTAATTGAGAGCTGCGTGGGCCCCTGCTTCCAACCCACCGGCAGCCTGCTCCCCCTCACCCCCCTCAGCCTCTCAGAGAGCTGCACGGCCCACGCTCCCCGACCCCCTTCCTCCTCCGTCCTCGCCTCTTTTTCATTCATCCATTCACTCAGAACATACGTATTGAGCTTTGCACATGGAACCCTCCAGGCATCAGCAAAGTGAGCATTAGGAGGTTTGCAGACTGGGCTGAGATGATTAACCAGCTCCCAGGCTCACCCCTGCCCCAGCTCTGGCTCCAGCCCCAACCCTCATCCAGAGCAGCAAATGGCAGGAGAGGTCAAGAACGGGAATACGAACACTGGCATTCCAGATAAGGAAGGCCTAGTCGAGCAGTGATCCGAGGGAGGGACAGAGGGTCAGGAGGAAAGTCATCTCGAAAAGGGAGTCAAGTAACCCTGGGCTCACACTCTATTTAGCCCCAGAGAGACCTCTCCTGGGAAGCCAGCTGGGGGCCACCCAGGGCCCCTCCAGCCCCAGCCAGCAGATGCTGCTCCCACACTCTGCATGCTCCCCCTCTCCCCTCTGTCCTTGAGGCACCAAGCCGGGTCTGGCCCAGCCCTGCTCTCCTAGGGAGATGGGGGTGGGGTGAGCCAAAGACCTGCTCCTGTAACTTCGAGACATGTCAGGATCTAGTTCTCGCATCTCTGCACACTGCATTACGAGTTCACAAGCACTTTGGTGTGAATTTATCCCATATACTGTGGTCAAGAACTTTCATATACGTGATTTCATTTAATCCCGTGAATACCTGCAATGTGAGGAACGTATCAGCTGTGTTGATCTGACACGGAAGGAAATAAATTGAGATGCAAGAAGGTTCAATCTTATGCCAGATGACAAAAGAGACCCATCAATATGTGACCCTTTGTCAAAGTCCTGATGCCATCATGCAGTGGCACATGTACCGTAGAGGGCCCTGCCGAACGTGCCTGTGGCTCCCTCCGTGGACCCGCAGCTGCGCAGCACAGGCCCTGCCCTAAGGGGTTCCCCTGAGGTGACAGACAAGTCACAGCAGGGTGGGGACAGAAAGCAAACTTCTTAGAGTGGCAGACCTGGAGGGAGGCAGAACCAAAGGTAGAGCTGAGCTTCCCCGACTCTCGCCAAGCGTCTTTCCATTATAGACTGTCCCCGAAGAACAGCAGGTCTGCATGTTTTTGGGGCGATCGGCACCATGCGGACAGAGAAGTCTATAAGGACGATGCCAGAGACAGGGTGACCTGACAGCCCAGGCAGCATCTTCTGCCAGGGTGTCTAGTGGGGGCAACGAGACAGCGTCTGAGTCAGCTTGGGCTGCTGTAACAGAACACCTCAGGTCGGGGCTCAGACAACACACCTTTGCTTCTGTGGGAGCACAGCTCTGGGGCTGCAAGTCTAGGATCAAGGCGCTGGCAGATTTGGTCTCTGGTGAGATCTCTCTTCCTGGCTTGTAGATGGCCGCCTTCTTGCTGTGTCCCCACGTGGGGGAGGGGACACAGAGGGAGAAAAAAGAATAGAGAGGGAGAGAGAGGGGGAGGGAGAGAGAGCGGAAGAGCTCTCTGGTCTCGTCTCATTAAGGGCACTAACCCCATCACGAGGACCCCACCCACGTGCTCATCTCACCCCAATCGCCGCCCAGGCCTCACCTCCTGACACCATCCATTGGGGGTTGGAGCTTCCACGCATGGATTTTAGGGGGGCACAGACACTCGGTCCATAACGGGCAGACAATAGTGTGAGAACCTTTACTTTGCTTCTGTAGGAAAGAAAACATTAAAAGCTGCTTACGTGCTGCAGGCAGAGAGAGTTGGCTCTGCTCCAGCAAACCCCACCTGCTGGTCCTGCATCTTCAGTTCAACCTGCGCTGCTTTTCATCTGCCCCCTCGAAACAGAGATTTTGGCTTGTGTTTCTCTGTCTTGGCCAGAAGCTTTGAACAGGACTGGGAGGTAAAGGACACGACAGAGAGGGTAAATTTCCTTCTTCCCAAGGTGGCCATTGACTCAGAAAAAATTTAAGAGCCGGAAGTTTGGGTTAAAACCAGGTTTGGATTGTAGTTCTGTAGACCCGGCTCGCGCACTGCATGTGTGGGACCCAGTCTGACCACACGTCCTTCCTGGGCTCCACCTGCCATGTCGAGGACCCCGTGCACCCCTGAGAGCTGATTTTATTAAAACGTGTGTTGAGTACCTGTTGTTTACTTAGCGCTGGGGTCAGCATTATGTGGGACACAGACTCTGCCTTCAAGGAGGTTTAAAGATAATGAAGAGATAAGCCTTCACCCTAATGTAAGAGCTGTCCCCAGGCCGTGCAGGCCGAGCACCCAGTGAGGGAACATCCTAGCGACTGTGGCCCCACTGTGGGGACCGGAGCCAGGCTGGGAAGAGGGAACGGTCTCCCTTTGCAGGGAAGCTGAGGGTTCACTACTAGACGCAAGTTCTTCGTGAGAGGCTTACCCTTCTTTAGGCACCCTACGTGACACTCAGTATGTGGTCCGCCCCCCTGAGAGACAGTGTGAATGAATCGTAGTGACTGTGGCATTCTCTAGGTTCCACAGACGGACCCAAACTGAGAATGCGAGGGCGTGGCTCCCGGGGCTAAGGCTGGAAGTTGTCCTGGGCTGTGATTCCTGAGCGAGGGGGACAGTTGCAGGCGGAGTGCTGGTCCCAGCCCAGCTGCCACCAGCCACTGCTGGAGGCAGGTCACCCTTCCCCCTACGCTGGGCTCACACAGAGCCTGTGGCAGCTTCCTCTGCCTCCTCAGGCACCAACCCCGAGGGGATCATCTCTGAATGGAGCAATGCCTAGAGCTGGCAGGATGGCGCACACCCCACACACCCCACCCCCTGACACATGTGGCCCATAGAGAGCAAGGAGCTGCCCTCCCCCCACTGTGGAAGATGGAAGCTGGTTGGCCCTGTCCTGTTGTAAACTGGAAAGAATACTGGTTTCAAACCCAGAACGTGTGGTGTGACTGGGCAAGTCCATTCCCTGATCTTGGCCTCCGTGCAGCCTCTGCACCACGAAGGAGTTGGGTAAAGGATCGCTAATATCTTGCACGGCTCCAGCATAATGGGATTTTGACCCCATGGAGGTGCTGTCCTCCATGTCCAGGCTGCCTTAGAGCAGGAAGGTCCTCTGTCACCTACAGCAGAACGGCCTCTCTGGCCAAGGCTCCTTCACCCCACACTATCACTGGGGTCCCCCTCTCACCTCTGCTCTGCCGAAAGCACCCTCTTGTTAGTCATAGCAACATGCCCCTCCCCCATCCCAGGGTAATATGGGGAAGAGGGATTTGGGGCTCTGGTCCCACCCTTGCTGTCCTCCTTAGACATACTCGCCAATATGGGTCTCAGATGCCAACTTCCAGAGAGTTTCAGTGTAAGGGAGGGGGTGCTTTAAAAACTAGGTGTCTTCCAAGACTCAGAGAAAACAAATCGTAGAAAAATCCCCACACATGTGGGGAAGTTATCATATAACAGAAGGTTCTGGCGACAAAATGGAAACATCAGAGTCCAGAATGGTCAGCAAAATGGGGTTTTGCTACACAGAACTGCTACACAGCAGGTGAGTGGGTCCCAAGGCGCAAACTGTTAAATAAACGATCCGCATTGCAGAATGATACATATAATGTGATACTATTTATACAAAGTGAAAAAACAAAGCAATGCATAGAGTATTCTTGTGTTAAAAAAAGGTTTGGTGATCAAAACATGTACCCACAAAATTTATGATAAAGTTCTCCCTGGGGAGACGGAGATAAGGGAGAGGAAAGGAATAGGGAGTGGGGATTTCAACTTAGATTTTTATTTCTGAAACGAATATGACAACATTTTAACAATTGGCAATTCCGACTGAGTTACTCAGGTTATTTTAATAGAATTTCAGTATTTTAAAAACCGATTAAGTAAAAGAAGAAAGCTCTGATAGCAAGGCCTGAGAGTGAGGTGCCCAGGCAGAGCCTTGCTCATCACAGTCCGGGCGGCCGCCCCTCTGACTACTGGACCCTTCCTTTTGACCCCCTTTGAAGTAGGTCTGAAGTCTGTCCCAGTCCTGGGAAGGGGGGCTGCAGCGTCCTGGAGCGTGTGCGGGGAGGGACAGGCTGCACTGAGGTGATATAATGTCTTTAGTTTCACTTCCTCTCCTTGCTCCCACCTCCCCGGTTCATGAAAGGAAGCCGGGGAGTCTTTCATTAAGACAATAATCTAAGACCAAGTTCTTTGTTCTTCCCCAGGGCCCCAAAGCTCATGTTTGATCCCCCAAAGCAGGATATATTAATCTTTTTAACCTGGGTCAACCAAGGGTGTTCTGGGTCAAGGATCTCTAAGAAGTCATGGCCTAATCCTTGAGGAGGGACATTTTTCTGAGCAGGGGGTCAATAGCTCTCACTCAGTGCTCAAGAGGTCTCAAAGAAAAACTGAACTGGACCCAGCCCAGAGAGGGCTGGACA
This sequence comes from Pteropus alecto, assembly GCF_000325575.1. Lineage (NCBI taxonomy): Eukaryota > Metazoa > Chordata > Mammalia > Chiroptera > Pteropodidae > Pteropus > Pteropus alecto. The sequence goes on along the minus strand of NW_006429864.1, from coordinate 2,735,759 downwards.
CTCTGCACCGGCGAAGGGGCGAGGTACACCTGGCACTCCGTCTGTCTCTCCTGGGTTCAAGGGCATCATGGGGAACTGGCAGTACTCAGACCACTGAAGCAGTGCTGGTGGCTGGCCAGATTGTTCTGGAAGTCCAGGCCTGGGGTGCTCTTGTAATAAGCCGTCTTTGTATAATTGAGTATCTCGGAGGACCGGCCTAGAAAAGAATGAGAAATCATACAATAACCAGCGTGGATCATTTTTCTAAGAACTCGCTAAGTCCTCAGTTCCTTTTACGTCCATACTAGAGTCCTGTTGCAGAGCAGGTTGTCTCCACTCTACAAGTAAGGAAACTGAGGCACAGAGCGCTTAAGTCATTTGCTCAAAGTCACACTGAGTCAATGGCAGAACTGAGGTTTTAAACACATTTTCTTTCTGTTCCTCTAAAACCAGGCTTCTCAACTTCAGCGCTATTGACAGTTTGGGTCAGGTAATTCTTTGTCATAGGAGCTGTCTTTGTCACAGGGGCTGTCTCGTGCTCCGTCTAACTAGATCCCAGTTATGACAGTCAAAAACGTCTTGTCTCCAGACTTGCCGAGTCACCCTAATTGAGAACCACTGCTCTAAAACACCACACCCTTCCTCGGGCCTTTGCACTTGCTGTTCTCCCTGAGGGGCCATTCAAGCAAAAAAACCTCATCGAGCTGCCTCTACCTGAATACCACCTTCTCAGAGGCCTTCCCTGGGCACTGCCACTAAAGTAGTAAATGCGCACACACACACACACACACACACACACACACACACACACACAGAGGCATGTGCACACACAGGACACTGACACACCCAGAGACATACACACGCAGAGACATGTTCCTCCGTATCTCTTTGGCTTTTATTTTTCATCCTAGATGTTTACTACTCTCCATTTCTAACCTCCCCCTGCACTTTGCATACTTGACCCTTGTCAGTTGCTGAATAAATATTTGTTGAATAGACAACCAAAGGAGCCCCCCACATGCAACCCCATCATCTAGGCTCAGCCTGCATGGCAGTTACTGAGAACATGCCCTGCTGGGTGGGCTCAGGGGTGGGCAACACAGCCCAGCCCCCGTGGGTGCTGGAAGAGGCTGCTCAAGGGAGCCAGCAAGTCCTCCCAGAACTCTGCGAGTCCCCATGGGCCCATAGTGAGTGGTGGCACCTCCTCAGAGGGAGGGGGCTGGGCAGAGCAGACATGCCCTCAGTGGCAGCAGAGGCTGTGGTTGCTTGGTTGACCCGCCCACCTGGACCACTCCCTGCGAGAAGGAGGAGAGGAGGAGAGATGGGGAGGAGGAAGGAGGGAGAGGTGGGAGCAGGAAGAGAAATAACAGGGGTTGACAAGGAGCGGGGTGTCTGGAGGCTGAGCGTCCTGATCTGTGGTGACCTCTCCACACCGTGGGGGAGAGGGGACAGTGGATATGGACCCTCACTGTCCCAGGGCCAGAGCTGCTCCTCCCGGTGGTTTGGGATGGGAGGGTGAGTAGCAGTATTTCTCACCTTCCTAAGTCTAGACAGGCCCCTCTTCACCTTCATGCTGCTCATCTCCATATTCCAGGTTGGGACCGTCAGAGGCATGTGTCCCTGTGGCGTGAGCCCTGGTTTCCTTTGGGGAGGAGGGTACAGAATGGAATGGGGGTGGGGAGGGCTGCCTTGGGAGTAGAAGCAGCTCAAAAACTGAGGGCTTCCCCGGCCGGACCCAGAGACGCTGCCTGTCCCGGTAAAGCAGCCACAGTCACTTGTGCGGGGACGGCTGGCACTGAGTCTGGGGAAAAGCCTCCTGAGTTGCCGGGGCCAGATTCTGAAAAGCATAGGCTGGGGGGGTCCTTCTCCACCCGCTGTTCTCTTTCCCCTTTCTTCTAAGA